>NC_091552.1:39968567-39993567 GCF_042767895.1 Penaeus vannamei
CAGGAGCATGAAAGCCAGGTAGACATACAAGGACAAAGACAGCGAAGATTGAATAACATATCAAGCAAAAAAAGATGTAGACAGAGAAGCAAGAATTTATTACACACACACACACATATCCGTATCATGCAATAAAGTTAAGAAAAATGCTCCATACGGCCTTCATGCGGGTGAGACTCAATGCAAGAGGAAAAGAGAAAGTCTAAGAGAAGAGTAAACGAAAATTTCAATGGGTCTTTTGTCCTTGATTATATTTACGTTGCTCACATTCATGCGTCATCCCCGTGAAACGTTGAGAATCCTCATGCCTGTATAAATCTTCTCAGATATTCTTGCAACTGGAAATGCAAACTCAACTAACAATACATATCCATAACGTAGAGAAGGTTATTTTATTTCGTTTCGCTAAAAGGAGGCAAAATATAATTAGTTTATTTAATAAGTCAGATTACCATTATCATTACAATTTCCCCAGCTCCTATTAGAAATATTTCAATTTAGTATACACACAGAAATTCCGCCTTCTCTCCACATACAAAGTACATGTATCCACAATAATTCATCATTTGCATATAACTTTACGTGTATATAGTCCGTAACAAGCACAGTCACCTTCCCTTCAAGACCCGTTTATATAACATGATACATTACCGCTTCCTCTATAAGGGCAAGGTCGCTATGATGATTAATGGAGTACACTTTGCTAATGAATAACAATTAAACCAATTAGGTTCGGTTATATCGCTCTATACTTCATTAACGAAGGTACGTAGAACAGACATCATCAAAACATTGTCCTCTTGAACGACGGAAGAAAATCGATAGGGAATGGTGTGCGGTGTATTTGGTCTATGCTATTCGGGGGCATTAAGGTGCGGCGGGCTGAGTAGGCCTTGGGTCCTCTCTGTTTCTTTCTCACCTTTTTCTCGCCGTTTCTCTCTTTTTCTTCTTTCTTTCTCTCTCTCTCTCTCTCTCGTGTCTTCTTCCTTTTTCTTTTCTCTTTTTTTTCCATTGCTTCTTCTTCTTTCTCTTTCTCTCTTTCTCTCTATCTATCTATCTTTCTCACTCTCTCTCTATCTATCTATCTATCTCTCACTCTCTCTGAAAAAAATATCCATGTATCTATCTGTCTACTCATTGGCCAATCCCCTATTCTTCCATCCAGCCACCTAACTGTCCAAACCATTCGCCATCTAATAAGAAAACATCAACACAAACTAATAAAAAAAGGAAGACCAGCATACGCCATTTCCTCCATAGGATTCCCAAGCCTATCTAAGAAATCAGGGCAAGAGATTGACGAGGTACCTTATCAAGATCAAATCAGGGCTCATCACGAGGAACCCCAGAATCTTGGAATGGGAGTGGGAGGGGAGATAGGAGGGGGGATTAGGAGGGAAGGAGTGAGGCTGAGGGGAGAGGGGAGAGGGGGATTAGAAGGGAAGGAGGAGAGGGAAAAGGGGAATGAGAAGGAGTGAGGGTGAGAGGAGAGGGGAGAGGGGGATTAGAAGGGAAGGAGGAGAGGGGAAAAGACGGGGGGTGAGGTAGGGGAGGAAGAGGAGGAGAGGGAGGGTTGATGAGGCCTTCGGAAATACGGTTTCCCTTCCTTTTTGGTGAGGGTGTGGATTGAGTTAGGAACAGTAAAAACACTGAAGCCATGAGGGTCGTTTGTAGTCACAGCTTTACTTATTCATTCCATCGGTTTGGAAGAAACTCACCAAGGGGAGACGCAGAGAAAACATGGGAGATAAAGGGGGACAGGCATTGTGAGGAAAGGCAGAGACAAAAAGGGAGGAGGGGAGAGATTGAAGTAGAACTAGAAAGGTAATTAATCGCATTATTTCGGATAATCGCATCAGGTGTCTTTACTTCAAATTATATTGCTAGGATAGAGTCGAAGATGGTGATAGGATAAGTTCATATTGCTGAAACTAACCTCTAGCTTAATATCTTATAAGGGTAATCGCCAGACCATTTTTTTTTCTCTCTCTCTCTCTTTCTCTTTCTCTTCGTTTTGATATCTCCCTCTCTCTCTCCCTCTCTTTTTCTTTCTCTCTTTCTCCCCCCCCCTTCTCCCTCCCCCTCTCCCTTTCCTTCTCCTTCTCCTTTCCCTCCCCCTTTCCCTCTCCTTCTCCTTCTCCCTCTCCCTCTCTCCTTCTCCCACTCTCTACAAACATATACGAAAAAGACATCATCTGTCGCGCCCAAAGTTTCTCTCTCTCCCTCTCTCTCTCTCTTTCTGTCCTTTCTTCATCCATTTCGTTGTCCCAGTACGTGCTGTCTTGCCAGGATTCCCCGCAAGGTTGAGGAAAGATACAGAAAAGGGTTTCCGATTGAGGCATTTTCTGTGAAGCATCCCTATTGAGAATCTCCTCTCTCTGCCTTTCTGTCTCCCTTCCCGCCCCCCCTTCGTTCTCTCTTTCTCTATCTGTCTATCTATCTATCTGTCTATCTATCTATCTCTCTTTCCTCTTCTCTTATCTCCTCTTTCTCTTTCTCTTTCTCTCTCATCTCATCTCATCTCTTGTCTTATCTTGTCTCCTCCCCCCATCCTCCCTCTCTCTCTCTCTCTCTCTCTCTCTCTCTCTCTCTCTCTCTCTCTCTCTCTCTCTCTCTCTCTCTCTCTCTCTCTCTGTCTCTCGCTGTCTCTGTCTCTGTCTCTGTCTCTGTCTCTGTCTCTGTCTCTGTCTCTCTCTCTCTCTCACTCTCTTTCCAATTCCAATCATATCACGGTATTTTCACTAACAAACCTAAAGATAACGATTTCTTTCTTAGTACAAGACTCCCAGCTATATATACACAAAGCCGCCCAAGCACCCATGCCTACACAAGGACTCAAAACCGCCCACATATTCATATAACTCCCGGAGTCCTTTTTGGAACGACTCATGCATGCATCACCGAGCGCTTTCCCCGGCCGGCAGATCAGCTGAATGAACGTGGGAAAAAAGTTCATGGAAAAGGGTTAAACATAAATGAGAAGAGAGATATATCAAGCACGATCACGCTGATTGCGAGATGTCGCGAGAAACGACGAGGCTGTCTGGAATCAAATGAAGCGAAGGGAATGAGGATTTTTTTTTTTTTTTTTTTTTTTCAAGGCGTCTGGAAGGGGAATTGTGAGGCGGAAGGGGAGACAGCTCGACAGCGGACGTGTTTTAAGTATCAAGGATGTGAGATGGGCGTGGCTTCATAAGTAGGCGGGGTGAGAGAGGGGGAAGAGCGAGTGACGGGGACGTAAATCTTACAGATGCCAACACTCGGATGGGAGTCACGTTCGGCAAGGAAAATGACATGCTGCTGTCTCCGGTTACTCGCACTTCAGTTACGTCACTTGGCGAACATGGAAGCAATACATGGAGATGAAACTGCACCATGCTTATATTTCCTCCTTTGTCTGTTTTTCTCCTTTCTGTGTCTCTGTGCTTATCTGTATTTTTCCCAATCCCCTTCTGTTGTCCCTTCCTCCATATTCTTATATGCACATATATTTTTGCATATATTTTGCTCGCTTTTCTTTTTTACCCTCTTCTCTCTCTCTCTCTCTCTCTCTCTCTCTCTCTCTCTCTCTGTCTCTCTCTCTCTCTCTCTCTCTCTCTCTCTCTCTCTCTCTCTCTCTCTCATGCATATACCGTTTCCCTTTTTGGCGAGCTGTCATTATTAATGTTATATAACCCGCAAAAATGCCCCACAGAATATATCTTTAATTAAGTTTAATTAAAGGGCTTTAAGCATTTATAGACACTTTATGACAATTATACATAAAAAAAAGAATTGGAGACTAAAAGCTAGTCGAAAATGTTTTTTTTTATCCCTTCATGGCAATATTCGAAATGCTTTTTACAGAAAACAAACAAATCCAAAAGCGTTTTAAAACAACAAATCCTGAGGGATACTCTTTTCATCTTTTCCTTTTTTTTTTTTTTTTTTTGGCGGATACATATTTTATCCATACTTGCGTTTACCTGGGAGTATCCCATAGGCATCTTTCCTGAAAATGGAAAACCCCCAAAAATTTATTCTCCATCTATCCATCAATCTTTATCATCAATCTGCATCTATCTCCCCTCTCTCTCCTTCTCTTTCTTTCTTTCTTTCTTTCTTTCTTTCTCTCTCTCTCTCTCTCTCTCTCTCTTTCTTTTTATTCCTCTCTCCCTCTCTCCCCTTCTCCCTCTCTCCCTCCCTCCCTCTCTCCTTTTCTCCCTCCCTCCCTCTCACCCTCCATCTCTCCCTCTCTATCTATCATTCAGTAAGAAGACAGAAAGAAGTAAAGAAAAGGAATCGTCGACAGGCAGCCACGAGGCAAAATGGCAGCTTATGTATCTCAGAACAAGCGCTAAGTTCGTTAGGGAAGAAGACATCTTGTTACGGCACTCGCGTTAATGGTGTGGGAGAGATCGTGACAGTGTGTGTGTGTGTGTGTGTGTGTGTGTGTGTGTGTGTGTGTGTGTGTGTGTGTGTGTGTGTGTGTGTGTGTGTGTGTGTGTGTGTGTTCAGTTGAGTGTGCTTGGTTGAGAGTGTTCGTGGAGGTGTACAAAGGTGTGTGTGTGTTTGTGTGCGTGTGTGTTAAGGGGTCTTCAGGTTCGTGGACGTGTATTAGGGTGTGTGTATGTGATGTGTGTACGTGCGTGTTTGGGGGATCCTTCATGTATGTGTGTGGGTGTGTGTTCATGCGCTCATAAATGTATGCACCAACCCATCTCTTTCCAAGTCTAGTTTTCTCGTCGAAACATAAACACAAACACGTTCCTGGACTCGAATTTTATCCCTTTGTCTTCCTCCCTTTTTTCTTTCTTTTTCGACACGGTTCATCGTCTTGTTTTCCCCCTCGGCCGCCATGCTAGGCCTCGCTCACAGCCTGTAAAGAAAGAGTGCATTCGCCAAATATTTTTACAGGCTATGTTCGGATTCATTTCCCTTTGCTGGTGTGTCGTTTTCTGATACTTTTTCTTTCTCCTTTTATTCTCTTTTTTATTTATCTTTATCTGTTTGTATTTTCTTTTCATCTCTGTATTTCTTTCTTTTTCTCTCTCTTTCTCTTTATCTGTTTGTCTAATTCTTTTCATCTCTCTGTCTTTCTTCCTTTCTTTCATTCTCTCTCTCTCTCTCTCTCAATCTCTCTCTCTCTCTCTCTCTCTCTCTCTCTCTCTCTCTCTCTCTCTCTCTCTCTCCTATTCTTTTTCCTTATGCAAATACAGACTGCTAAAATATCCTCACCTAGCTCCATCACGCACGCAAAAATAATTCCCAAAACAACAAAACTCAACACAAAGACAAACAAGAGGAAGGGGAGGAGGGAGAGAGAGAGAGGAGAAAAAAGTTTGAATTTAAGCTTTGTAAAAGTTAGGTGGTAAAACGCCCGCCCTGCCCAGCGTGGAGGCGTAGTTCGAACTCCCAGACGTTCAGTACAGCACTTCGGAGTTTGACCGTTTATGACTCCAAGTTGTTAAAAGGTTGGACTCGATAGATGAGCATGACCTTGTAGATTATTTTCCTTTCTTATCTCTGTAGGTATTTTTACTTTTTTAATTTCGGATGACCTTATTTTTATGACCTTAATGTCGTACGAAATGACCTTAATGGCGTAGGAAATTATGACCTTCATGTCGTAGGAAAAATAACAACAGGATTTCACATCGTATTTCTTGACAATAATTTATCCTGATACAAAAAATGAAATATACCTTTAGAGCCGAATACATTTCGTCATCGGCTTATAGTGTGGATCCTCAAGACATTTTTTTTTTCTAAACCGTTTTTCTTTCTCTCCACAGACCACCCCCGAGAGGACCACTCCTCCACAACAAGAAAACACCTCCGCAGGTAAGCAGACGAGGCTTAAATGTCGAGAGATAAATGGATATCAGAAGCCAATATGCTTCTCGGTGAAAGGGAAATAGGAAATTTATGTTTCCTTTACGGCAGCAATGATAAACAACAGCAACAATAACAATGATGAAAATAATAATGATAATACTAAGAATGATCCTAATCATCAATACTATAACTGCTATTACTATTATCATTAATATAATTAAAACATCGCGACTGCCAAAGCTAAAACCATTCATCACAGAAAAGCCTCCTCGAAATAAAGATTCGTTCAGTCCCCAAAGAGGATAGTGTTTTCTCACCTAAAATGTCCAGCGCATAGGAAATGGCAGCGCATAGGGAATTGATTTGAGTGAATTCCTCCATCCGTCCATTTGCTGGTCCGGATCCGAGGAGGTAGACAACGTAAAGAGCGTCTTTGTAAGGGAAACGTAAAAGGCAGAGGTTCCTGCAGGAGAGAGAGGAAGTGGAAACTGGAAAAAGAGGCTTGGAATGAAGCACGCACTCTGCATAATAGTTCTTGGCGAAAGATATGGAGGGAGAAGAAACACAAAGGCATTTTAGAAGCATGGAAGTGAAACATCCGAAACCAATTGCATCAACTCACAGCCAAATATGACCAAAAGGAGACTTTTACTACCCATCTATATATTTATATTCAAGTCCTCTTCCCTTGAGACGTCTCCATCCGTCTCTCATCTCTGTCATTTCCATGCAGCCTCAGGTGTTATACAAAGTCTGTAGCCAAAATGTCTCGGTGGATTTTGGGGGATTTTACATATGCTAATTCTGAAGACGAGCTTTTCCTCCATGGCTCCCGTTTTCTGTAAAGATTGTCATACCTGCTGTGTCGAGTTTACAAGGATGCGGTAAAGCTAATGTTCTTCTGTTGCTGCTGTTTATAAAAGCTGTGTTCTAAAGGAATATTTTTCCATGTGAATTTTTGCGTGATGTTTCTTTAAATGCTTATCAACAAAATGTAAATAATTCACATCCAAAGCATTACTCAAATGTAAATGTTCCCCAAAACATCACACGAAGAATCAGTTTCTCATATTCCTTCTGCACCGCCTTTTCTCCATTCATTACATTTGGATGCTTGTAATTCCTCCAGGATTTACTGTCTTTCTGTCTTTCTTTCTTTCTTACTTACTTCCTTTCTTTTTTGTTGTAATGTTTCCAGTCAAGTCGTTGCTCTTGAAAACCGAGAACCTTAGTCATCTCCATTTTCTTCCAAACACATTTTCCTTCTCAGCGGGAAAACGGACCAAAGGGACCACTTAGCGACAAAGATAACTTAGTTTAAACGTGGAAAGACAAACGCCATCATCCAAGAGACACAGAATTGTCAATGGCAACTCCCCAAGCACTAGCGATCTCACGCAAGGGACCCAGCTGCCTTGAATACCAAATCAAGAATTCCAAATGCTATCAGTCACATGATATTCCTTGCGCTCTCATTCGCTCACGAAAGTTAGCTTGGACTCTCCGCAGTCGTAAAAATTCAATTCGTTATTCTTTACGAATTTACAGTTAGAAAAGGGACACACGCATCAACATACGCATGTGTAATACATCATGGGTGCGATTCACAACATACCACAATTATGCAGACGTTTCCTCTTAGCCAGGCGAGAGATAAGCTAGCGGGGCTCTTAGTCTACTAGGCAACACGAGCCCATTGTCGGATGCCGGAGTAAATACATGCAAAGAGAGACACCGAATCATTTGCAGAAACAGAAAGTGAGGATCAATTTCTAAACTAATTTTCCGCACAATTACAATTGACATTCCCTCGGCATTCAAGAAATGAATTATGATGCTTGACAGAGAGAAATCATAATAGATAAAATTTTATCAGCTGTTTTTTTATGGATTCTTTGTTCGTCGAAGAAAATATTTCACGTTTATAGAGTATATGATAATAGCATCACACGTCTCACTACTGCAATGCACTTCAGTATGTTCGAGTTCTCATGCGCTGAGGATGATAAATACTTCAGTCAAAACAATGTCGCATTCATATTTACGGCTCACTTATATACCTAGTTTCTCTCTTCAGTTATCTATAAAATTCAATCATCTGTTTATCTGTCTTTATCTATATCCCCATCTTCATCTCTCTATTTATGTCTACCAGCTAAAAATAAGTCACTTTGTTTCCTTTCAACGGCCTACATTGTATAAACCGAATTAGCCATTCAACACCCTTGGCCAGTTCCCGTATATAGAGAAAATGTGTTGTTTTTGAGGGGAGACTAATCCAATGCCCGGAACCAGCCCTGGCGGTTGCTTTCTAAAAGCTTTTATGAACTATGCTATCTTTTCTTGCGTAGGTTTGGTAGTGGTTTCGGTTCATATTTAACTAAAATTAACTAAAATTCTCTTTTCTAATACAACTTTCTCCCACCAGCAGATGCACCTCCAGCAAAGCGATTCGACGCATTCACGTAAGTTTCTCTTAACAAAAGTAATGCGGGAGAATATATCATGGATAGTGACTGCTTGATTAATTGGGCTATCACATGCACAAGGAGGGCTTGTAAGTGTGCAGAATCAAAGACATGTTAAGATCTTTTTGCCCAGGTAGTTTAAAAACTCCCTACATTTACTGTTACAGCGAGACACCTGTAGCTCCCCTTTTTCCTGCTCAACAAGTAGGAAAAGCAAGCTATTCGGGAGTTCTCTTTTAGGCTTAAAGTTTACATCTATCTGCTGCCTTTCCCTTCTCTCCCGCCTTCCCAAAGGAAACACATTTCCTTCCTTTATATCCGTTATGCAGCCCCTGAATCACTTTCCCCTTTTACTAACCACGCCTAGTACTAATTCATGCGCACGCTGTCTGTCTCGTCGGCTCTCCCATCCTTCTCACCACCTATCCCCCCCCCCCCCACTCCATTCCCTCACCTACAACGCCCAGGAAACCGGACGTCCCCTCTGCTCCCCTCTGTCCCTCTCCCCATCCGACCCTAACCCTTTCCTCTCACAGATCCGGCAGATGTCAGCTGGAAACTCCATTTTCTTGTCTCAGGGAGATACCTCAGTCTAGTCAGCCAGGCAAACAGGTAATAGGGAGAGAAAGGGGGAAGAGTGGAGAGGAAGACGAGAAGAGGGGGAGGGGACAGCAAGGTACAAGGGGACGGGAGTTGGATGACGCGAGTGCCTCATTGAGGGGATATTGCCTCCAGGATGACATGTTTTTGTGACAGGTCGCCCATTTTGCGGCGAGGAGACATCTATATCTGTCACTGGTCTCGATAACAAGAGGCCGATGTTGTCTCGTTGTGCCTCGCCCGCTGGACGGAAGGGGTATAGGGTGCTTATCAAATATAATGTTACCAGGGGAATATGTTATCAGTGGTCATGAGTAAAGGAATATAATTTGAACTCCTGCTAGACGAGTTGTAGCACACTACTGCTTTTCTGTTAGTGAATAGTAATACGTATCCTTGGTCTGTTCAACCAGGAAGACTTGATTAATCGATTCATCTGTGTATTGATAGCTTTTAGGAACAAAAACAATTGAAGAAGACATATGATACAAAAATCTATATATTTTCAAAGAAATCTTCCCTAGTTTCCCGTAAGTTTAAGAATTCAAATATTTGTTGTGACATCTTAGTGTATCCTGTACCTAATTTCTATTCTCGTCCAATTCACAGCACTGGTTTCGGACACAGCAAACGCAACATGAATGAAATTGACAGACCTGCCTTGGGATTCAGCAAGAAGAACTTTGATGAGATCGACCGCGCCGGCATGGGATTCGCTAAGCGCAACTTTGATGAAATTGACCGAGCTGGAATGGGCTTCGCCAAGCGTAACTTTGATGAAATTGACCGCGCTGGAATGGGCTTCGCCAAGCGCAACTTTGATGAAATCGACCGAGCTGGAATGGGCTTCGCCAAGCGCAACTTTGATGAAATCGACCGAGCTGGAATGGGCTTCGCCAAGCGCAACTTTGATGAAATCGACCGAGCTGGAATGGGCTTCGCCAAGCGCAACTTTGATGAAATCGACCGAGCTGGAATGGGCTTCGCCAAGCGCAACTTTGATGAAATCGACCGAGCTGGAATGGGCTTCGCCAAGCGCAACTTTGATGAAATTGACCGAGCTGGAATGGGCTTCGCTAAGCGCAACTTTGACGAAATTGACCGCGCTGGAATGGGCTTCGCTAAGCGCAACTTTGATGAAATTGACCGAGCTGGTATGGGCTTCGCTAAGCGCAACTTTGACGAAATTGACCGCGCTGGAATGGGCTTCGCTAAGCGCAACTTTGATGAAATTGACCGCGCTGGCATGGGCTTCGCTAAGCGCAACTTTGACGAAATTGACCGCGCTGGAATGGGCTTCGCCAAGCGCAACTTTGATGAAATTGACCGCGCTGGAATGGGCTTCGCCAAGCGCAACTTTGACGAAATTGACCGCGCTGGAATGGGCTTCGCTAAGCGCAACTTTGATGAAATTGACCGCGCTGGAATGGGCTTCGCTAAGCGCAACTTTGACGAAATTGACCGCGCTGGAATGGGCTTCGCTAAGCGCAACTTCGACGAAATTGACCGTGCCGGCATGGGCTTCGCCAAGCGCAACTTTGATGAGATCGACCGCGCTGGCATGGGCTTCGCCAAGCGCAATTTCGACGAAATCGACCGAGCAGGTTTCGGCTTCCTCAAGAGAGCCTTCATGCCAAGGAGCAACCTCTTCAAGCGTAACTTCGATGAAATTGACCGAGCTGGGTTTGGCTTCAACCGACGTAGCTCGAACTAAACCATACATCCTCAGTGAAAATCATCCGTGTATGGCCAGTATGAACATTTGAGAGTTTTTATTGATTCGCTTCTCACTCTCTCCAGTGAGACAAGAGTTGCACTTCATCATGTTTCGTGGGTAGTCAACAGGCAATATAACATTACATAAAACTAATAAAAAAAATCTTCTCGTTTGTCCCCTTCCTCTCACTGTGAGAGAGGTTCTTGCAACGATGTCTTTGGTATCCTCAAGAGAGGAAAAGCGACCTCTGAGATCCTTCTCCAGCTGACGTTGCTCTTGGATGGCTGGGAATGTCAAAGAAGGAATAAAGAGTATTTTTCTTAAATAGCCTTTTCTTTCCATCTGCTTCATATGTCTGCATTTGTTAGAATGATTCATTCTTCTGTTGCACTGCAATGAGAAGCAATCATGTATGTATGAGAATTCTTAGACACCAGAAGAGTTGGATGTTGCATAAAAGGAAAAGAAGAGACACATATATATCAGTAAACAGCTTTATCTTTCTTAGATATCAAGCAGTCGAGTCTCAAGGCGGAAATGGTACTTGCAAATGTCTAAGAATTCTTAAGCTGGGGATCTTGGAGGTTTTGAGAATTTAGTGTCAAAATCGTTCCTTCGATCTATGCCCTAACGATGTATAAGCAGATTCGCGTTGCAATTGTCTTAAGAATCAAAACAATAAAGTTATCGAAGTTGATGAGAAAAATGTTTAATTATATAATCATAATGCTAATGAAACAAAAGCAGGAGAGATTTTTACTGACTTTTGCAATAAGCATTTCAAAGATCAACAACACAATGAAGTGACCTCAACTTTTGCAAAGAAGTTTGTTAAGGGTTTAATAAGTCTCTAAATCATGAAAAGACAAGCAAACTTTGAATAAGAATCTCAGTCCTTGCACCAACTTAACATAAGTATACGAGTATGTGCCAGCTCGCGTACATGAAAGCAAACTCATCAACTTTTTCCCAGATATTTGTATATGCTAAGGTATACATACAGGTATTCGTGTAGCGGAAACACATTTCTTCCAGGTTCCACGATACTTAGATTAGCATAGAGACAATCCAGATCCGCCGAGGTGATTACCATAATGGTGCGACCGAACCAAAACACGACAGAGAACTCAGGACTTTGGTGAAAATAGAATGCATCTCAGACTCTTGCCTGATTGGTCACTGAGACCGAGGGCGTAATAGAGGATTCAGAATGCTATTTGGAGATTCTAAGAAACGACGAGAGTAATAGGATTCAAATAAGGGATTAGGATGTGGACATGCGAATGTGTGTATTTGTTTTGTACGTGAGCTTGTATTTGTACTTGAAGCTGTGTGTACTAGTGTGCATTTTCGTGTGTGTATTTAAGCTTAAAAGTATATCACCGTTTCTTACACTTCCCTTTCTATGATAACCTCTCCCTCCCTCTCTCTCCCCCTCTTCCTCTTCCTCTCCCTTTCTCTCCTTTACCTCTCCCTTTCTCTCCTTTACCTCTCCTCTTTTTCTCTCTCTCCTCCTCTACATCTCCTCTCTCTCTCCTTCTCTACCTCTCCTCTCTCCCTACTTCCCTATATCTCTCTCTCTCTTATCCTCTCTCTAACTTTCTCCCTCCCTCCCTCTTTCTTTTTTTCTCTCTCTCCCTCTCTTTCTTTTTTTTTCTCTCCCTCTTTCACCCCCCCTTTCAGTTTCGCCCTCTCCCCCATCTATTTTCCTCTCCTACTCCCCCTCTATTTCTTTCCCTCTCCATTTCCCCCCTCTCTTCCTCTCTCTCTCTCTCTCCGTCTTCCCTCGACCCCTTCTAATTCTTCAATATAGACCGACGTGAATTATATCCCCTTGCAACACTCAATCATAGATGCTTAATCGTGATGGGAGAACAATACCATGGAAAAAATCATGGAATTTTTCTACTTTTTCTCTTGGTTAAATATGAAGGGTGATAAAAATCGGGATAAATAAGCTTTCTCCTTTTTTTTACTGCGTCCTCAGGGGAAATGAGATAAGGAGGAGGAAATAGACTCTAGCCGAAGTGAGAAACTGGTCACCCACAGAGACAGGGGCGGCGAGGGTAAGAAAGATGAAATCACGAAGGACAGAAACCAAAGAAAATAATGAAAGGTGTAAAAGGACTAGGTAGACTTAGTACCTTTCTACTATTTTTTTTACTTGTCATGGGAACATTAAATACCATAGTTCCAGTTTAAATGCCATTGGACTGAGGACTCTCCGGCACTTCAGCTGAATAAATATAAAGAAGGAACTGTGTGTGCGTAGGTAGATGTGTGCGTTTTCACACATACAGAAAAAATATCGTAGCAATTGCAGCTGATTTTGCACAACCAGTACTTGTAGAGAGCAAAATTGAAAAGGAAATACTAGATCTAAAAGACAGTAACTGACTTCCATTACAAAATCAAAGTCAGATGTCACTTATTATATAACAGCTTTTACCACATCAATTATATAAACATGAATATTCAGCACAAGGCCGCACACCAATCAAATTCCCCAACATATCATGAATGTAAAACCATAAACTATTAAATTTCCTATAAATGTTGCAATCTAAATCCATCAAAAATAATCTGCATTGTAATAACTTATCTTGATTTTTTTTGACACGCCCCTTATCCCTGCATGTGATGGAAACGTAGATGATGTTCATGGGAATGCGGAGTGATTTTCATCCAGATTTCATCATCTCTCTCTCTCATTCACGCACGCACGCACGCACGCATACACACACGCACGCATACACACACACACACACACACACACACACACACACACACACACACATATATATATAATATATATATATATATATGTGTGTGTGTGTGTGTGTGTGTGTGTGTGTGTGTGTGTGTGTGTGTGTGTGTGTGTGTGTGTGTGTGTGTGTGTGTGTGTGTGGAGAGAGAGAGAGAGAATGTGTGTATATATATATGTACATACACACAGACACACGTCTGTGTGTGGGGAGGTGTATGGGACAGGGTTTTTTTTTCCCTAATGAAATCCATATTTATAATGCATTTTTGTAAAGGTCACATTAGTGAGTTTTTCATATACCAATTTATTCAAATGTAGGCCTATCCTTACTGTGTTTACCGTTAAATTTTGGGAGGCATAACCTAACGGTTTCAAAATATCATAAAGGATTGTTTTTTTCATATAAAAAATCAATTATACTCTAACTAAATTATTCCTGTTAAATTACTGTGGGTAGTGTGGCTTATGGGGTTGGGAATAAATTCATTCCTGTTGAGAAACATTTTAACCATTAATATTTTATTCAATAAAAAATAATAATGAAGGTGACATATCATTCCCTAAATATTAGCAATAAACATATAAATAAGCAATATTCTCAAATAATTTTATTCATATCTTAAGTTAACTCCATTCCATCTCCTTTCCTACTAATTATAAATCAATAATTATTTTAATAAACCAAATAAAAAGATACATGGGACAGTATCAAGACCCTCACACCAAGTCTATCAGTGTCAGTATTGATTTTTTTCTAGGACAGAAGCCAATCATTTCCCTTCCTTTCATGTTTACAATTTCCTTCTCTTACACCACTCTAATACCTAGTTTAATTCTCTATCTATTCATTGATACCACCGGAACTGTCACCTACGACTAATTCCATTGTTGTATCGATGGGCCATTAAAATAACTGAATAAATAACAAATATTCTCTATCAACAAAGCATTATGGCCTGTTCTTGCAGCATTTTCTCAATCACTTTTCTCTCTCTCTACGTGAGGAAGACAAGAACTCGTCTCATTTATCAAAAATCAAAACAAAGGCATTTAACATTTACGTTAATGCAATTACTAAGCATTATAGCCTATGATATCTAGGTAAATCACGACTTTAAATACCAGCATTTAACATACCTCTGTACGGGAGGAAGGAACGCACGCGACTGACGAGAAATCGTTAAATTAACGAACTTTTTGCTTTCGTCAAAATGAATTGTTAACATTTAAACAAACTATTTTTGAATTATTATTGTAATTTACTCTATTTGTTTTAACACTAAATTTTGCTATATTGATATGCCTTTAGAAATATAAAGATATATAAACAAATGTTTCAGTGAAGCTTATACATCTTTGAATTTAGAACCAATTTTTTAAAAAGGCGAAAAAACAATTCTCTCTCTCTCTCTCTCAATATATATATATATATATATATATATATATATATATATATATATATATATCATATCTGTCTATATATATATATTATATATATACATCATATTATATATATACATATATTTATATATGTATATATATATATATATATATATATATATATATATATATATATATATATAGAGAGAGAGAGAGAGAGAGAGAGAGAGAGAGAGAGAGAGAGAGAGAGAGAGAGAGAGAGAGAGATGCATATACATATATATGCATATACATATACATCTATATATATATAAGCATATACATATATATGTATCTATATGTGCGTGTGTGTGTGTACCATATACCGGTATAGACACGGGGCAGTTTACAGGACAAATCTGACGTCATATATTCCTCGTATTTAGCCCCACCTATCGCCCTTTGCCACGCCCAGCGAAGTACCGGCCTAGTTCCTCACCAGTACAGTCTAAACGCAAGGTCATCAGTCACCCCAATCTCGCAACAGGTCCAGACAGTCAAAATAAATAAGGTCTCGCCACTTTTGCCCTAAACTCGGCCAGTCTGCGCAGCTTTTATCTCATGGGTTCAGCACAGCACACTCCACCATTCCAGCCTCAACCGCGGTCGGGTGCACATCAGCTCCCCAGTGCCCACCGGGTACTAGAAAGGAGAGGAAGATTAATCTCGCGTGATCCGCTGCTATATCACGTTGTTCGATGGTTTGAAAGTCAGTACTCTGCAGATCAGATTG
The DNA here is from genome assembly GCF_042767895.1 of Penaeus vannamei. Classification (NCBI taxonomy): domain Eukaryota; kingdom Metazoa; phylum Arthropoda; class Malacostraca; order Decapoda; family Penaeidae; genus Penaeus; species Penaeus vannamei. The sequence continues at coordinate 39,984,089 of NC_091552.1, forward strand.
CTAAGACAAATTAAGATGATTTAAGGTTGTGGTAGCTCGATAACATCTGGTATGATGCTTTATAATAATGTCAAAGAAACTTAAAGTTATGAATTGTCAAAACATCTTTTTTTAACTGAACGAGGTTTAAATCAAAATTTTACAACGCATGATCACCACAGTGGGATCATTAAAATGATGTAGCATGAATGATTGATAGGCGTAATAGACACTTTTTTCCTGCTATTCGAGAAATGGGAGCAAACTGTTGGTGCAATGTATAGTAAGTAGTTTTCTATAGTAATTGGCCATACAGGACCGTTTCTTATCTCACCTCGATTTCCGGTTTGAGGTGCTTAACGGCCGGGTCAGGTTCACAGGTCAGCTATTTCCCAATTTCCATCTATTACTCTCTTCCTCTTGCACTGAAATATGGAGGGATCGCCACAAATGTATAACTGATTATTACTAGCCCAGTCCCCTCACTCCAAGAGATGTACACCCAACAACAAAAGCGATGTCGCCTAGCCTTTCTTGCCCTGAAAGGTTGCCCACGTTTAAACAACCTGGACTTAGGAAAGGGGCGGGGGGGAGTGGATGATTTAGATTCGCTAGGCAAAGCAAGGAGTGAGTGTTCGGCTATGTTTCAGTCCCATCTTATCAAGGCTAGTGTCTGTACCCCCCTCCCCCCCCCCCTCTCTCTCTCTCTCTCTCTCTCTCTCTCTCTGTCTCTCTCTCTCTCTCTCTCTCTCTCTCTCTCTCTCTCTCTCTCTCTCTCTCTCTCTCTCTCTCTCTCTCTCTCACACACACACACACACACACACACACACACACACACACACACACACATACACTATGGGTAATATTTGTGGGTGTGAATAATGTATCGTCTTAAATAGCGCCTCTTGGGCTACCGAACATTAATAAATGGCTTTGGCCGCAAAACTACGAGGGTAACGGGCTGCAAAGGTTCCCTTGTTTTCCTTTCATTTCGTTTGGGTGTCTCCTACGAACCACGACCTCCAGTCGCGTTCATGAATCGCGAAGCACGGTTTGGTTGGGGTCAACTTGAGTGTGATGGGCCACTTGGCTCCGCCCCTCGCAATCATATACTTACAGAAAGCATTAATGTCTATTATATCAGCATTAAGTTACTTTTGAGATACAAATTGATTTAAAGTGCATCGTCAGTCAACCTAATTTATTATATTATTTCCGAAACTTGGTGAAAATGAATTATGTAAAATGCAGGTGTTGCGAAACTTATACTATTAACATATCTTATAGTATCAAATTATTAATTGAGTCTTTAGACCTGGGCAGATTGGGCACTTCCCAGCAAACCCCTTTCCCGGTTCACGCTTGCTCACTTACCCCGCGAAAGGCCGAGTCAAGCTTCACTTGACCCAAGGCTAAGTGGATATTCCCTTAGCCTTGACTATACGCCTTTATTTGTCGTTTCAGCGGCTGGTGTCCAACACCTTGTTGGTGTTTCCCTTCCAAATTATTCAAGAAACCCATTGTTTTCGATATCCGTCTTTTACATATTTATTTCGTTATTTTGGCAATTAAATAATTGTAAACATCTGGAAATATAATGGCGTATGAGCTAATATGTTCTTTTCCAAATAACACATCAACAGTTTACCCTTGTCCAAATAGTGGATCCAGGTGATATAAGACAGAGAAGTCACAGATTAGCTGCTTAGGGTAATGCAGAGCCATATATTAATATACATCCTTCATATATGAATGAAGGATATTTCCGTCTCACGAATATTAATATGAACAGTTCCAACAATGTTTAAGTTTTTTATATAGAAAACATGATAAGAAATTGAAATAAAACGATGTGGTAAGTAAACGATAATTCATTTCTTAAGGCAGGTTTCCAATATATCCACCAAATTAACAACTAAACAGGAATAAAAGCGATCTCTCTCTCTCTCTCTCTCTCTCTCTCTCACTCTCTCTCTCTCTCTCTCTCTCTCTCTCTCTATCTATCTATCTATCTATCTATCTATCTATCTATCTATCTATCTCTCACTCTCTCTCTCTATCTATCTATCTATCTCTCTCCATGTATATTTCAATTTTTGCACTTCGCCTAATTTCCGTACTTTCCCACCTCCTCACATTCGAACTATCCTAACTATGCCCTAGTTGTTTGAACGCGGGCCTCCTTTCAAGGCAAGAAGGGCATGATCTCACCGTGCCCAGGACTGGCGAGGCGTCACCGCTTTTGTTGCTGGCTGTACATATACCCGGAGGAATATATTCGTAATTCCCAGAGGATAGGCTTACAATCGGTTCTGAAATAACAAGCCTAGTGTATACTGCTGAACAATGAACAACACGTTGATTTTAGACAAAGCAGAATACATTTTTTTCTAGGGAAACAGAAGAAAAAAATATATAGTGATAGTCATAATTGATCAAATCCGTCATAACCTGGTAGTCTCTAGGAAAAGGATATCGCTTCGTACATTTGCGCAGCGCCTGCTAGATGACAAGGTTGAGTAATGGAATTGCCCGTGTAGTAAATCCTCAAAACACTTACACTGCATTTACCCGTCTGGTATTTTTATCCTTCCCTCAAGGGACGGCCTTGAGAACCACCGATTGCCCCCACCGCGATATATTATACATACAGTATCTATCTCTTTATATATATATATATATATATATATATATATATATATATATATATATATACATATATATGAGATATAAATGAGAGGATACAATGTAAATCCCCACATCTGATTTAGTACAACTGTCGCTATCCTGAATTTACAATCTACACAAGCAGAAGATAAGAAAGAAACACAGGATCATTGCTGATGGTATGTTCACATAGTAACAACTAAAGTCACTGCCTACTAGGAAAAAAGGTCAAATAAATTTGTAAGAGCTTTAGTTTTACGCTTTGTTTAAAGCTTTGCAGGTCTCGTCACTCATATATTAAGATGGATATATTTAGCTAAAGTCAGCACCTATTTAGGTTTGTATAGTTCATTCATTAAAGTTAGATGTTTACGTGCGTGGCACAGAGCTAAGGGACATGACAAATGGCTGTGTAAACTAGAAATATCGCACATGTCTACTTGAAGATACTTTCGATTCATTGTTATTGATCGTGTTGTGGGAGATCACGTGCAATAATGGACGTCTGTGTGCGTGTGATTTGTTTGTGTTTGAACATGGTCATACATACATGTTGGCTGAGTAACAGTGTTGCCACTCAAGCGATGTTACCGCTAAATTTATTTTGTAAGATGACCTAGTGGGAAACATTTGAAAGTTTACACTATAATTTGTAATCTCTAAGTCCTTTGGCTGGGAAAACGTTCTGCGCTTTTTAAAGTCCACTCTAGCGGTATTGTGGAAGTATCATTGACACCACTGTTGAGTACTATCTGTATTTGTGTGTGTGCTCTTGCGTATGTATACTGGTGATGCATTTATTATGAGGCTAAAATCGCTCTGTATAAATGTCTGTAAACGCTGTGGTCAATGTAATACCATAAAAGTAATTTGTCGAACTGGGCAAAATTATCTGAGCGTAAATCTTCAGACAGGTCCGCTGCTTATGTAAATGACAAGGTAATTAGAACTATTCAATTATCACTTTTCCCATTTCGAACATTTAGTGAACGAATAAATTAGCATGACATATCTACGTAACTGCGATCTAATTTAAGGTCGGTGACATATTTACGCTTAGCCATCGATTGTGAAGACCATTCTTGGAGTTTAAAGATTAATTGAGGATGTACAAGTTTAAATACCGAAAATCCACACTGGTATGATGGATAAAAACCTAATAATACAACTAAGCACTTTGATAAATTATGCATTTTCATTCGCGAATCACTGACCTCATATCGCAGATTGTTCAGCGTTCGCATGTAGTTAGACACAGAGGTAATCTGACCATAAGGCATGCAAACTGAACAAAAAACATACACTAATCAAAACCTCGTTGATGAAAATATACATTTCAAATTCCAGTATTTTAGCTCGTCTATACCCTCTATCTCTCCTGATATAAACCGCGTAAATGATGAAACTGAAACCTCATGGGGGAAAAAAAAGAAAAATATAAAGCCCTTGTATTGTGTTCTGCCGATTAATGCAGATTTTCCCCGCTACTGCAGCGTCATGCGCTATGCACTCAGTTCGAAGACAATGAATGACTGAACTAGATTTCCGGTGGATAATTAACTAGTCGTTGGCCCGGAGGATTGTTTGCCGCAAAACGTCTCCCACGAAATAATGTTGTTGTTTTTTCTGAATATTCTCGTCATCTCCTTAAAGGAACATTAAATGCCATAATTATTTGATCGTTTCTGCGCTTTCTGGTGATCTGACTGAAAACTTGTTACGTTATCCAGGATATATTTCAGCGTTTTAGAAACATTTCATCATATATTGTTGGGACGATAACGAGTGAAGTTTCAATTATCGCTAACAAACATAAAACAGCGATAGATCATTTGCAAAATATCAAAAGAATTTGGCTTCCGCGCAACTCCTTGCTCTCGCGTTTTTTCATCGCATTACAAATATTGTTTAATCGCACTGATATTTTATTTATTTTTACAAATATTTTGATGACCATTCATGAGCACATTTCAGAGAAATCGCGAAACAACAGAATCACACAACAATTGCATACTGAGAATTTAATACTTACAAACAAATAATGCCATGATAAATTTGTGGCTATACTAGATGCAGTGCCATTTGTGCGTGTGTGCACGTGCGTGCGGGTGTTGTATGTATCTATAGACTTACGTATGAATGTGTGCGTGTGCATAACACCAATTGAAGATTTGGTCAATGTACACCCTGATACATCCATTTGATAGCATAGTTATAAAAATGCAAACATCCCCGGATGATAAATTGGTCTTGATTCCGCACATTAGACATTCAGTGGCTTTGTAACGGGTATCACTATCCTTTCTGGTAAATTTGGAAACAAAACCTAGCACCATTTTTAGGGCAAAATATATCTCCAAATGCTATCGTCGTGTTCTGAAGATATCTAGCACTTATTTCCTTCGCAAACAAAGCAATGCTACGATATCGACCCCGATACCTTGGGAGGGCATGAAGCATATAGGGAGGTATATTCGAGAAATATATCGGTGGGACACTAACAGGCATATTCCATTGGCACGTTTCCGGGTTAAAAAGAGAGATTCTCCCCCTTTAACTTCCTTTCAGGGGCTCCTGCCCCCCACCCCTGTCTGGTCTACAAAATCTTCACCTCATATATTCCGGCAAAAGAGATGCCAGTAACAATTTTAACATCTAACCTTAAGCTTTTAACTCCACACGGGCCAGTCTGTCGGTCACTGGGATCGTCGGGGCCATCCAGGTCGTTGCTAGCGGGAACTGCGATCGCCATTCGATGTTCCTTATCGGACAGCGGATAAGTTTCCCGGTATCGACGAAAACCTGGTGCTGGACTGCTTCCGGCTTGTGCCGGTGGAGAAACAGAAACCGAGCCAGGTATTGTTTGTAGAATATCAGTCGTTTGCCTGATCTCTTGCTAAATCGTTCAGTTCTGTGTGTGAATCTCCGGATTTTCGGGATCTACACCGTATTCGATGTGGTTTATGACTTGGTGTTCATAGCCATGTTCACTTATAGTCCGGGAGGCAGTCCATCTATTGGAAGTACTCCGTGATTTCGCACGAGATTTCGCAGGTATAATAAACTTATTCGTTATTTCGCTAACATTAAACAATGAAATCGAAGTAATTATTTTTACACTCTACACACTCCTTAGCCATGATGGAACTGATTTGAATTGAAACTGCCTTCTACTATGCCCAGTGTCTATTGTCATGTGATTTATCTATTTCATATCTGATTGGTTCTATTGAGGTGGATGTCAGTACTTATGGTTACGTCACGTTCACGCACGATTCTATTTGGTTCATTTAATTTCCCCCATTTACGTCATCTGTTACAAATCGTCTGATTCTCTGGCGCTTTTAACGACTTTTGTGTCACTTAGTCGCGGTGCTCGGAGAATAAGGTACCGTCACATCATTGTGCACAGCGGAAATCGGTGATCACACCTTAAGATGTTCAGCTCACAGTCTGTCAGGCCTGCCCTCGGTGGGCTCCCCCCTCTCCCCTGTGGTAAGGTGCCTTTACTCACGGCATCCCGGTGGAGGGCCCTGCTGGTTCTAGGGTCTGTCGTGGAGGCCTGCTAAAGAGAGGATTTGACTCCACAATGTGACTACCCCGATTGCCTCTTAGGTCATCTATTCCATCCATATGGGTGGGTTGATCCCGACCCGATCAGGTCAAGTGGCTTGTCTACTTAGGGAGGCTAAGGCCAAGCAGTCACTGTTTGGCTTTACCAAATAACCAGTGGTTGCCTATACCCTCTCACCAACTCTGCAGCTGTTAGAAAATTTGCTCTAACACGCAGCTTCCCCTTGTTGGACTCCGTGGTGTATGGGGGCGCGAGAGGCTGAAGGAACTGTGAAAGTATATGACAAATTAAACTATTGAAAAAAAATCTCAGACTGACCATAAAGATGCCTATCCTTGCAAGGAGGCAAAGGCACCGGCTGAATGTCTCCGGCCTGCTGCTAAAATCCAAAGCAAAGGTCCATGAAACAGTCCAACAGCTGGACTTGAGGGCTAGTCTCTCCAGACCTGCAGTCCAAACTGAGAGAAGTCCGACATCTTCCCAGACGTCTTCTCAAAGCCAGATGGAGGCACAGGCTGAGCCAGCCCAATCAGCTGCCCCCACAACCAAAGACCCCAAGCCCAGCCGAAGGGCCGATGGGAAACGACCCTGGCTGGAAACAGACACTGAGGGAGAATCTGAAACCCCCAGGCATTTGCTTCAGTTCAAGGTACCACAGCAACCTGAAGGTTTTGACAATGCTACCAAATGGTTAGAGCATTGGAGAAGTAGAGGCAAACCTGCTTGACAATCTGGATTGCCAGAGATCAGGGAAAGATCATTGTGCCTTAAGATCAAGCCATCCCGAGTTTCCTGCAGGAAACCAAGGTACTCAAGAACGGGAGAAAAGTGTGTATCTCGCCACTGATTCCCGAAGAACCAAGATGGTGTTACTTGGTTTCCTGCTTGTGTATGACATGGTGATCACATCACACCTTCAAGTGGTGGAGGCTTCCCAGATGAGCAAAGGGAAGTCCCCAACTAGGCAAGCCCTGGTCACCCTTCAAGGGAGCTCCAATCACCACCATTGATCTGGGTAACTGGGACTCCTACAAACTAAGAAGCTATATGTCAAAGCCACTGAGGTGATTCACGTGCCAAAAGTATGGGCACCATCAGACCAAATACAAGGCCAAAGCCAAATGTGGTGTGTTAGTAAGACACACAACACCGAAATGTGCTTCAAGGCGCACAAAGAACAGCATAGGGACACAGTAGCCAAATGTCCCAATTGCGTCAAAAGGCATTACACCTGGAGCCTGGCTTGCTCTGTCAGGAAATAGGCAACCCTTAAGAGACAGGAGCTAGCCAGAATGCATCCTAACTTTATCCCTGCTCCCCCAGGCACCTACATCTGACAGAACAAAGGGGAAAGGACCCCGACCTCCTAAGAGGAAGGAGACACCTCCCCAGCCCATACTGGATACTTCGAATTTAAAGTTTCCCAGCCTTGCAATTGATCACATAAAGAACCCCAGTAGACGACACTTCTATTTGACGAGAAGAGTATGAGTCTCCTGTTAAGTGTTGTAGTCACCAGTAGCAAAAGGCTTGGGGACGACCAGCGAGGAGGTGGAAAGGCAGTTCAGGTCGCCACGACGGCAATGGCCCAGGCTGTTACGGCCCTGAAGGGGAGGAAGCTGGAAGCCTCCAAACCAATTCAGAGCCACACTCCCCTAGAAATATGCCCAAATGGTTAGATCAAACTGAAGCTCTACATTTCCCAGCAGAGCCTCAGTTAGTCCGCCAAACCAGTTCTGCAACAGCACTAGGCTCTGATGGGATCTACCCCATCATCTCACACTTAGGTCTTGCATTACTGCAGCTCATTAACAAGTTCTGGTATGGCAATATATTTGCATCCGCCATAAACCGGTGTCAATCATCTCTTTAAGGAGCTTTTGAGTGTTGGTGTGAGTGTCCACAGGTATGGCTGGGGTGCTGGAGATCGGCGGGGCGGCCCCCCGACGGTTAAGGCCTGGGTAGGCCTTGTTGCTGTGTCTTGCTCTGCTGGAGGGTCGTGAGTGCTGAACTCGGCCCGTTCAGTTAGATTTTGCGAAGTCATGCTTCGCCCGGGCCTTTCCTCTGGAGTGGCCCGGCCAAACTAGGCCCGGGTGCCGGAGCTTAAGAAGGGGTTAGCTGTGACAGCTACTCGGGAACGAGGGGAGCTTGCGGTCCAATAGGCGAGCCGTGAGGTGTCCGGTGTCAACCAATCAGGTCTTGGTATGCGTCTTCGAGAAGCTGCTGATGGTGAGGGCGAGAGGACAGGCTGTGGACCTGGACCCAACCTGGGGGAAGTATGCCGCTCTGCAGGTTGCGGGGGTCGACTACACTGGTACTACCCCAAACTGAAAAAAAAATTATAATAGTTCCTATCCCAAAACCAAAGGAGCCTGGCAGGTATTGACCCATTTCTCTCCTCAGCTGACTGGGCAAAACAGCCGAGATAGACCAAATCGGCTCACCAGGGGCATGAGCACAACACAAATTATTGTCATACTCCTAAGCACAATATGCACTACTCCCGCCGTGGTTGTAATCCTAGACCTGGAGAAGGCTTTTGAATTAGAAAGTCCTCGCATTCAGGAGACCCTAATCCACATGGGAATCGGAGGTAGACTTTTGGCCTGGATAGCTGATGATTTCAACAACAGAATAGCAAACAGATTCCAGGGACACCCATCTCATCACATGCCACTAGAAAATTGAATGCTACAAAGTGGGTCTTCAGTCCTGCCCTTTTCAGCACCCTCATGACAGAGATATATATCTCTTATACAGACGATGCCTTCTCGCTCCAAGCAGAAACGGTTGCGATCATGGGAGCCCTGGGCCACGCTTCCCTAAGGGAAGAACATGTGATCATACACACAGACTCGAGACCAGCCATTGAACTGTCTACAGCAGTGGTTCCCAAACTTTTTCTGGCCGTTACCTATTTTTCTTACAGGATACTTGTCCATGGCCCACTGCTAGGCATAACCCATAGCTACAGTGACCATAGTCCTACACTAATTAGGTCCATATATAAACCACTCTAGCAATTCCTGTAATTTTATTGATTCCATGCAAGTTTTTTGTTTTCTTGTGTAGTAAACAAAGACATTTTAGAAATGACATTAAAGGAATTTAGTAATAAACTTTATACATACATCATATCTTCAGATTATGGCCCCTGCATTCTGCTATATGGCCCCCCAAGGGGCCAAGGCTCACAGTTTGGGAACCACTGGTCTACAGCCTAGCATGCCCAACGATATCTACTTCTTGACCTCTGTCC
>NC_091552.1:40026067-40036067 GCF_042767895.1 Penaeus vannamei
GTTTACTGTTTAGAAATTTATTCGGTCATTTAGTTGTTTACATTCAGTCCTTTACTGTTCAGCCTCTCAGTCTTCACTCGTTACTCGTTCACTCGTTGACTATGCGGCCTCTCAGTGTTCACTCTTTCGGTCATTTAGTTGTTTACTGTCCAGCCTCTCAGTCTTCACTCGTCACTCGTTCACTCGTAGACTACACGACCTTTCGGTGTTCACTCATGCAGTCGTTCACTCGTTCACTGTTCAGCCTCTCAGTCCACTCGCTCACTCGATGAATTAGTTATTCATCCTGTACTCGGTCACTCGCTTCCTCTTCTGGTACTCGCTCAATTCCCCATTCATCATTCTTTTATTCGGTCATTCTGTCGCTCCTTTAATTAATGAAAGTCCAGTTGGCTCTCTCCGGACGCGTCGGTTAGTCATTCGAACACTTTTCTACGCTTCATTTTACCGCTTAATAGGTCACTCTGTTCGCTCAGTCGGTCACTTCATTATTCGCTTCTTTACTCTTCTCTTTTACCTAATTATGCTTCACTTATTTTCTTTTTCTTCGCTTATTCCTTCAATCATCTTTCTCTCGCCTTCTTATTCTCCCTCTTTTATTCTCTCTTTCTTCACTCACTTACTCATTCACTCCTCTCTTTCTCAGTTACTTATTCTCGCTCATTTATTGTCTCTTTCTTCACTCATTTATTCATTCACTCATCTCTCTTACCTACTTATTCTCCCTCATTTATTTTCTTTTTCTATACTTACTTATTCATTCAATCATCTCTTACCTACTTTTTCACTTATTCTCTCTTTCCTCATGCACTTATTTATCCTTTCGTCTCTCTCACCTGCTTATTCTACCTTACTTATTCTCTCTTTCTTCACTCACTTATTCATGCATTCGTCTCTCTCATTTACTTATTCTTCCTCGCTTATTCTCTCTTTCTTCACTCATTTATTTATTTATAATTTTTGCTGTTTACCAACTCATTCACTGGCTCGGCAAATGCACTCACTGAAAATGAATGAATGGAAGAGACAATAAAGAAAAATCAGGGAACAAAAAAAGTACGATAAATGAGGAATAATAGATTTATGTGATAGATGAAAGGAAATGTCGACAATGAAGAAGTGACAACGATCAGGGGGAGACGATGTGAGGAGAGAGCAAATGACGGAGGAAATGAATTGACGAAGGTAAATGACCAGAAGGAGAAGAGAAATAAACTGGAATGGGAAAAAGGGAAGAAGGACGGTAGGGAAGGAAGGAAGGAAGGAGAGAGAGAGAGAGAGAAAGGAAGGGGAGGGAGGGAGAAAGAGGTGTGTAGATTGATAGGGAGAGAGAGACAGACAGACAAACATACATAAAGAGAGAGGAGGGGGAAGGGGAGGGAGAGAGATGATAAAATAAAGAAAATGAGAAAAAGGAGGAAGGAGGCTGAATGTCGCAGCGGCCTCGTTCTTTTTCTTGGATTTTTGTTTTACTGAATAAATTATTTAACGGATTCAGGAACACAACTTTTCCTTCTTACTTTAATCTCCTCTCTCTCTCTCTCTCTCTCTCTCTCTCTCTCTCTCTCTCTCTCTCTCTCTCTCTCTCTCTCTCTCTCTCTCTCTCTCTCTCTCTCTCTCTCATGTAAAGCTTTCATTGCAAAAGTGAAACAATATGCTCTCTATGCATCACTTTTTATATTGGTCATGAAAACCTTTGAATTAATAACAATTCCTCCAAGAACTAAAATAAAGAGCACTTTTGTGTATCAACAAATATTAGGAGGAATAAACTACCCTACTGACTGAAATTTACCTCCAAACCCCCACATTAGAGAATAGTGCTATCTGGCGACCACACCTGCCATGGAGTAAATTTATGGTTCCAATACCTTTCTGTGCATTCAATTTTCAAAGCATAATCTTTTAAAACATTTTCATCCGCCTTTTCTTTTTTAAATTGGCTGCTTCACTTGCAATAAAGGAGAGAATTAGAGAGAAAAAAGGAGCGGGAGGAGGAAGAAAAGTGAGGAGAAAGTGATACGCAGAGAGAGAGAGAGAGAGAGAGAGAGAGAGAGAGAGAGAGAGAGAGAGAGAGAGAGAAAGAGAGAGAGAGAGAGAGAGAGAGAGAGAGAGAGAGAATATGAGAGTGAGAGAGAGAGAGAGAAAGGGGGGAGGGAGGACGAAGCAACGATTTGGTCTGAAAATAAATAATAAAAACGTCCCATATTGAAGAATATCCAACTGAAGGCGGAGGGAGAGATCCTTCTTCAATCCAGGTTCCATTTCCGTCACGGAGGTTGAAGGTCTCATGCCGCCATCTCTGCCGGTCATTACACATCCTCATCAGCTCGTCGATTGATCTCGTCTTCATCTAGTCCTTCACATCGTCTAGCCAAGTTCGCCGTTGTCTTCCTCTTGAGCCAAGTTCCAACAATCTTATCTAGTAATGATAATCTGTTAGTAAGTCATCTCTTCTTACAATATGTCCGTAATAGTTTTTTCTTCTCATGTCTGCGTCCATCAGCTGCCTCGTCGTGCCAGTCTTCCGCAACACTCTCTTTAGTCAATCTCAGTTTCCAACTTATCTGCAGTATTCGTCAGTATAATCACATTTCAAAAGCCTTCAAGTTTTTTTTTCTCAAATTTGCATCCATCGTCCGTGTTTCAACCCAGCATAGCAGACATGGCTAGACATAACATTTGATCATTCGTATCCCTTGACGCAACTGTGATTTTCGCATTTGTCAAGAACTTCTTCAACTTGTCAAACTGTGTCTTAGGTTTTCCAATGCTAATTCTGAGCTCCTTCTCACATCGCCCATCGTTTGTCACCTTAACTCCTAAATATGTAAAATGCTGTATCTCCTAAATCGGAACTTTCCCAACTTCCACCTTCAATATCTTCCCAGCTGGTGATTGCTTACCCTCATGCATTTTGTTTTCTTGGCATCGTGTCGTTGGCCGAAATTCTCACTTTCCCATTTTTTCCTATTTACCATCGTCTACAGGTCTTCCTTATTCACCGCAGTCACCCCAACATCATCTGCATACCTGAGTGTCCTATTGTCCTCCCACCAGTTGGCATTCCATACTCATCTGGATAACACATTAACACACCCTTGTCCGACGCAGTTCTTTATCTTTATTCAGGCTGATAGTTCTTCTTTGATACGTACAGTGGCCTCCTGCTGCCAGTACAGGTTACGCTATAACATCAAGCTCCATTTTTCAGTAATATTCCTGTATAAGAGTTCCAAGAGTTTATGGCGTTGCACCTTTTCAAGGGCCTTTTTATAATCTATGAAGCAGGCTCACATCTTGTTGCGTCAGGATAGATCTTTCGCAGACTGTCCTGAGCATAAAGATGCCTTCTCGTGTCTCAATGGTTTTCCAAAATCCAACATGCTCCTTTGCGACTTCGTTGTCAAGGGTGTTGCAGATTCTAGCTAAAACTATTCGCAATAGCAGCTTGACCAAGTGAGCTGGAAGACTGGTTGTACGGTGGTCTTTACAATCTGCAGCCATTGGATTCTTTGGTATTGCGACGAAGATCACTATATAGAAGTCTGTTGCCAGTTCCCCTGATGTGTAAATCTTGTTTAGAATGATAGAGTCTTTGTTCACCAGACTCTCCCATCGCTTGTGGTATTCCAGCAACTACCATTCCCTTTGCCCAGAGCATTACACATTGCTCTCGTCTCTTCCAATATTTTCGGTAGATCATCATCCATGTTTACCCGCAGTTCTGTAACGACGTATTATGCCGTCATCTCTTTCATCACTAAATAGATCTATATATTAATTCCATCTATCCATGATATGATCGTTTTCACAGCACAATTTACTTTCTTTGCCTTTGATCATTACTTTCCTCATTGCTGATCTCTTTTTGTAGTAGTTGTTCCACCTCACTGCAGCTGGAGTTCATACGGCCTTCTTTGCCCCAGTGTACATTCTTGTGACATATCCATGCTACTTATTGTACACTTCCTTGTTGTCTTTCAGTCACTTCTTATCCATTTCTGCCAGGATTTTAGTAGTCATCCATGGTGTTCTTGTCTCTGACTGTCTGTTCCAACTTACTGCCCGCTATCCCAATGTCCAAAACAGCACTGACTTATTTGTTCCAATGCCCGTCATAACTCTCTCCTGCTAGTTCTCCTTCTTCAAAACGGTTCGAGGCGGTTGAGCTCCCGGTGCTGTAAGGCGAAGTGTAGTTTCCAGTCTCATCATGCGCACAGACTTTTTTGTTCCTTTTTAGCTTCACTCTTAAGGTAATAACTAGCGGGTCGTGATCTGAATAGCAGTCTGCACCGGAGTATGTCTTCGCGTCCACCAGACCGTTCTTGAATCATTTTTGGAATCCAGATTTAATCGATCTAGGTGCGTGTGACCATCTCTGCTCCTTCTGTCGCTGATGTTGTCCACGTATACTGATGTCTTGGGTTGACAGACAAGTAGACGGACTCATCATGATTCCTGTGATAGGTGCTATTGTGCCTGCTGTTGTTTTCTTTGTTCTTATTACTATCACATTGTTTTGGTTTCCATTATTATTATCATCATGATTATTGTTATCAGTATCGTCATAATCTTTATTATCAATATCATCTTAATCATTTATTTTAGTTATAATTATTATCATTATTATCATGATTGTTGGTCATGATTATTATAGTTATTATTATTATTCTTGTGATCATTATTATTACCATTATTGTTGTTGTTGTTATTATTGTTATTGTCATCATTATTACTATCATTATCACAATCATTTTTATCATTATTATCATTATCATTATTGTTATTACCATTGATATTATTGTTTATATTGCTATTACCATTATCATTACTATTGTTGTTTTTCTTGCCATTATCATTATCATAATGATAATAATAATAATGATAATAATTATTATTATTATTTTATTATTATCATCATCATCATCATGATCGTCATCATTATTTTCATATTTGTTATTAATATTATTCTCATTAATAATGATAATAATAATAAATAATAATAATAATGATAATAATGTTAATGATAATACAAATAAGAATGATGATAAACATAATGGTAATGATGATAATAATGATGATAATAATAATGATAGTGATAATAATGATGATAATAATAATAATGGTAGTGATGATAATAATGATGATGATAATAATGGTAGTGATGATAATAATGATCATTTTAAATATTATCATTTATGAAGCAGGCGGGCTAAGTATTACAAAAGATACATTTCCATAAAAGAAAATAACACTCCCTCCAAAATTAATTTACATGCAGATGCAACGGGGAAGCTAATAGGAAAATGCAGTGGAATCAATACTCAGACATGAACCTTGGGAAATTTAGACTGCATCGAAATTATTATGAAAATGATTTCATGTTTCATTTTCTTTCTTGTGTATTGCGGGGAGGGGTGAGGGAGTGGGTGGATGGGTGGGTGAGGGAGGGAGAGAGGGAAGGAGGGAGGGGGTGAGTCAGGGAGGGAGTACGGAAGTCTGTGAGTAAGGGAGGGCGGGAGTAAGAGACAGAGAGGGGGTAAGTGAGTCATGGAGGAAGGGAAGGAAGAAGAGAGAGACTACAAGTGGGTGTGTATGGTGAATATGTGGATATCGATGCATGTATGTATTTTTTTCTCTCTTTCTTTCTTTTTTATTTATCTTTATATTTATTTTATTTTCTTATTTATTTATTTATTTATTAATCAGGCAGTCGATAGTCTGGAGGTAATTCTACATAAATATAGACTATTAGAAAATTGTAAATCCAATCCGTGTGGATCGTTGCCCAAAATAATCATTTACACCTTCTATAGAAATGCATCAGCGCCTTAAAAATGACAAGGAGAAATTTCAGACGAATGAACTGTGGCACTCCTCGATTACCTCAGAGTTCGAGAAGGAGGTGCCAGGAACAACTTTACAGGTAACAGGCCAAATTTCCGACGCTGAAAATATTAAAAATATCAGAAAGTTCAGCATTTTCCACCTTTTAAAACTAAGGATCAGAGTTGAGGGTGACGAATGTAGAAAAAGGTATAGGTGAGAATCGATAACTTCTGATGAAAACACTTGGGCCTAAAACTTTTTCTTTAAACTTTTATTCACCGAATATATATTGTAAACAGTATCGTTCCACACAGGCTATACCTCCCTGTCAAAGTCCGGAGTCTACATCCCCAGAGGAAGCAGATGTTCCACACCTTCCACACCCGAGCTTACTTGACCCAGTGCCTTTCGGGTGAACTACATTTCCCCCTTCAGCAAGCCCTAAGAACTCAACCCCTTCCCCCCACCCCACCCCATCCCCTTTGCCACGGTCGGATGAATCTGACCCTGCACCTGCTATTGTGGGGAACCGCCGCATAAAAGGACATGTCCCATCGGGCAGACAGAGAGAGAGACTGCAGACAGACGAAAATACACGGGGTCGAGCTGGTCACCACTCCGCCCTCGACAACCGAAGAAAAGGGGGGGATCTACATAATCTAAGACCCCTTTCATTCACCTCCACAGAGGCCATCTTCTCTCTTTTATATCTGGTGGCAATCTTTGGTCCTACGTTCACATCAGATGGCAGTGATGTCCCCAGCCACCTACGTTTCCATCCGATGGCAACGGTGCTCCCTACCTTTACATTCACATGTATGTATGTATCTATCTATCTATATATATATATGTGTGTGTGTGTGTGTGTGTTTGTGTATGATATATATATATATATATATATATATATATATATATATATATATATATATATGTGTGTGTGTGTGTGTGTGTGTGTGTGTGTGTGTGTGTGTGTGTATGTGTATGTGTATGTGTATGTGTATGTGTATGTGTGTGTGTGTGTGTGTGTGTATGTGTGTGTGTGTGTGTGTGTGTGTGTGTGTGTGTGTGTGTGCTGTAATCATTTCATACGTATTTAGTCAGTATAAAGAAAAAGAAAAAGGATGCAATATTCTTGTCATAGAAGTAAGATTAAAATTGCAAAAGCTCCGTAGCCGTTAGCAGCTGCAACAATGCATGGAGAATGTTAAGCAAAAAATATTCCAAGTCTTTCTCCAGCCATAATGAAGAGAGTTGCAAAATGCTTTTTCCCGAGGCTCGCTTCCGAGGATTTCTTACTTGCAATGTCACAGTTAGTCTTGTTAAGATGATGCAGGATTCCGGTGCTTGAAAAGGAAACAAAAAGCTGAAAGCGGTAATGCGCAGCAGAAAAGAAATATATTTTATTCCTTCATCTTAAAAAGACAAAACTCCGTCTCTCTCTTCATTGGAAAATCATTTAAATTTTTGGGTCCTGCATAAATGAAGTAGCAACAAGAAGTAAACAAGATTACCCAAAGATTGATATTTTGTTTACAAAGTGCCGCTCCGCTTAACGAGATAATCATGACATTATCAGTGAGCTGCGTGCGTGTGTACGAACGCGTCCGAAGGCCTGCGTGAAGATACGAAACAGTGTGAATCTCTTCGAAACATAATGGAGAGAGACGATACAATTAATAATGACTTAGATATTGATAAATATAAATCATTAATATCTGCAAGAGATCCTGCGAGATTCCGGGATGTACATTATTCGAAAAAACATTTTCGTAAATAACAGATCATAATCACAGAAGCACATTTTCCTTGATGATCAAAGAACCTTTCTATAAAAAAATCATATTAAAAACAAAACTTTCGTGATTAGACTTTTGGTGATTATTAATTTATGATATATTTCTTAGACGAAGAGCCGCCAATTAGTGTTCAGGCCTCTCTGTAAATACTTTTGATATCGATCAGCTGTTTTTTGCCTTCGATTAAACCCCTGGTGCTCGGTGATCCATTCTTAGGGGTCGAACAGTCCTCCCAAAACGCATCATAAAACAAATAATAACATTTTTTTTTTTTTTCATGGATAACTAGCTTTAGAAATATTACTATTGCTGATTTTATCTGCACTTACCAAATACAGCTTTGACTGTAATTCTGCAAGCGTGCGTTGTGTTTCGTTAGGGCTCGCACGCATAAAGGTAAAGAACACATATAACCAAAAACACGACAACGAGAATAATATTTTCTCATATTTTTTACTGACAACAAATAGTGTAAAATCCGATGTCCGCAATCAGAATACACTGTTGCCAGGCACGGACAGAAATCACAGACACATGCCACAGCCTTTTTGTAAACCACTCAAAATATTTCAGTAACTACAAACGACGTTTATACGTAAGCTCTATCCATAAGCCTGAGTGTTCTGTCGGCATTTTCTTTCATTCCTACACAAGATTGCTCATTTTGAATTCCCCCCCCCCCCACCCCCCACCTCTCTCAAAAAAAAGAAAAAAAGGAAAAAATATAAAATATCTGATAACTCTCTAGAATGGGATCGAGCACGGTCCATTAAAAAAAAAAAAAAAAAAAAAAAAAAAACGCGCTCTGCTTCACTGGGAATTTGGTCCAGCTCGGAGGAAGAGTGAATTTAATGACACTGTTTCAATTCCGTCAGACGCAGCATATTCTCTCACATTCCTCTCCCTCTCTCTCTTTTTATTCTATATTTCCCACTTCGTAACTGCGTCTGTTCTCTCTGTTACTTTAAATATCGATTTATTTATAGTAATATGGGTAGATTGTATTCCAACTCTCTCTTTCTCTGGTTCTGTTTTGCTGTCTCTCCTATCTTTTTCTACCACTTTATCTTTCTCTTTCTTACTCTTTCTCTTGCTCTTGTTCTCTCTCTCTCTCGCTCTCGCTCCCTCGCTCTCTCTCTCTCTCTCGCTTTCGCTCACTCGCTCACTCGCTCTCTCTCTCTCTCTCTCTCTACTCTCTCTCTCCCTCTCTCTCTTTCTCTCTCTCTCTCTATCTCTTTCTCTCTCTCTCTCTCTCTCTCCCCTCTCTCTCTCTTACATTCCTTTCTCCTTTCCCCTTTTTAATTTTTCTTCCCCCCTCCCTCTCTCTTTCTCGTCTCTCCCTTCTCTCCCTGTCCCTCCCCTTCCTTCCACTCCCGTCCTCTAATTTACCCTCTCCCTATTCTTCTGTCTCTCACTCACTTCTCTCTTTCCCTCATCCTCTCCTCTCTCTCTCCCTCTCCTCTCTCTCTCCCTCTCCTCTCTCTCACTCTCTCCCTCTCCCTTATTCCTTCCTTTCCTCTCTGCCTCTCCCTCATCCTCACCCTCTGCCTCTTTTCTCTCTCACTCTTTCCCACATTCCTTCCCTTTCTCTCTCCCTCACCCTCTCCTCTCTCTCATTCCTTCCCTCCCTCTCCCGCTCTCTCACCCTATCCCTGATTCCTTATTCCGTCTTTCCCTCTCTCTCTTTCATCTCTCTCTCACCCTCTCCCTCATTCGTCATTCTTTCCTTCTGTCTCTCCCTCACTTTCTCTCTCACTCTCATTCCTTCCCTCCCTCTCTCTCTCACCCTCTCCCTCATTCCTAATTCCTCCCCTCCCTCTCCCTCACCTTCTCCTCTCTCTCACTCTCTCTCTCTCCCATTCCTTCCCTCCGTCTCTCCCTCACCCTCTCCTCTTGCTCTCCCTTATTACTCATTCCTTCCCTCTCTCTCTCACTCTCTCCATTTTTCATTCCTTCTCTCCCTCTCCCTCACCTTCTCCCCTGTCTCTCTCTCTCATTCCTTACCTCCCTCTCTCCCTCACCCTCTCCTCTCTCTCTCACGCTCTCCCTTATTCCTCATTCCTTCCCCCTCTCCCTCATATTCTCTCACCCTCTCTCTCTATCATTCCTTCCCTCCCTCTCTCCCTCACCCTCACATTCTCCTCTGTCTCACTCTCTCTCTCTCCTTCACCTTCTCCCCTGTCTCACTTTCTCTCTCTCATTCCTTCCCTCCCACCCTTCCTCACCCTCTCCTCTCTCTCCTTTTCACTCTCCATTACATCCCATAATTCCCTTGTCTTTCATCTACGTTTCATACCCTCTTTTTTTCCTCTTTTACTTTTTTCTGTTTTTCTTTCTTTCTCCCTCTCATTTCCTTTCCTCCCCTTTTTTTC
>NC_091552.1:40063567-40066067 GCF_042767895.1 Penaeus vannamei
GGAAAATAATGATTTAATGATTATATTTTCACTGAACAATTATCAAAACAGACGCCATGACACCTCGAGTTGCTACTGATCTAGCCATTCCCGTACGTTGACGCGCGAAGACGGCCGGTGACGCACGTGACGGATTCGGCACAAAACTGGACGCCCTCAAGCCCCTTCATAAATCACCATCCTATTCCGCCTTTCCCATGTGAGCCGCTAGAGCACGCGATGTGTTTCCCGCTTGGCAACGGCGAAAACCGCGCCCAAATATTTGTTAAAGTTGTTGTTCGGTGTTTGGCAGAGCATGTTTTCATTTGATTTGCTTTCGCTGCAAAAGCACTTATGAAAACTACGTTATTCACTTCAGACCTTTAACACAACGCCGGACGCATTTGCACGTGACACTCTGACTGTTATCTTTTATCATTCTGACGTAAAGCGGAATGCGTCAGTCCTATCTGCACACGTCGGTGAGTTTTCCTTATAAGCAATATGCGTCCTGTCATCTAACGCTATTCCGGGGAGCGAGAGACTGGTGAAGACTTATTCCAGAGAGAGATAAAGTGGAAATAGTAATTGATGCATCAAATAGATATAATTTGATTGATAGACTGTTAGGAAAATAGAAAAAATTACAAGAAAATACAAGAGACTGACACCCACGCATTTGACTTTGTTGTGTTCAGTAACCGGACACTAAAACCCTCTGTGGAGCGTATATGACGATACGAATTATCTGTTTTAAATATATTATTCCATTATTACTGTTTTGATTCTGTTGATTAATTCTTACTTGTACTTCCCCTTCCTCCTTTCATGAAACCCAGGCTTTTTAATGTATTTAGAGACGTGGTACGTGTCATTGTTTATGTGTATGTGATTTAGAATGCATCATGTTTGTATAATTGTGATGGAATGTGCGCGTAGGTCAGCCGGGATCACATTCTGACCTGTGATTCCCTCTATCATTTGTTTCCCTGTCCACACACTCGCATGAGCATATGATTATTAAAGCGCATACCCCTGTCATATTATTTTCGTTTTTTTATTATCACAAGCGGAATTACTTTGCCCCAGAAGACAAATAATTTCTGTGCCTGGGCCTCAATCATTCATAAGACCTGTATTTCCACACATGTTGGGGATTAGGGAAGGGAAATGAGACCATGGACAATAAATACCAGACAATTTTGGGAGGTAATGGGAGATAAGGAATTTAAATGATTTTATAGTATTCTTTACCACTAAATATTCTTCTTTACTTTAAGCGTCTTCAAGAGAATGAGCATATTTGTAATACCACATTTATACTGATAACAATAAGGTTAGCAGATTACTAAAACACTAATGTCTGCAAATGCGACATTCAGTATTATTAAACGTGAAAATACAAATGTACTTTCACTTGAAACGCAGGAAACATACACACACACATACATAAACACACATATATGAGTGTGCACACAGGCATAAGTGAGCGTATATGTATATATATATATATATATATGTGTGTGTGTGTGTGTGTGCGCGTGCGTATGTGTGTGTGTATATATATAAGCGCGTGTGTGTGTGTGTGTGCGTGCGTATGTGTGTGTGTATATATATAAGCGCGCGTGTGTGTGTATAATCATGTGTGTGTATGTGTGTGTATAAGCGTGTGTGCGTGTGTGTATAAGTGTGCATATATGTGTGTGTGTGTATGTGTGTGTGTGTGTTCATGTGACGGCGTTCTTGAATGGAAGTGAATTAAGGTCTTGGTACATTTAAGTCTTATTAATATCAAAGTTCAGAGTCTGCATTATGTAAATATCTCTGGAATGGAATATTCATGGAAATCCCCTTGGCAGACATTCCAACATCACACACATGTAAATCCTAATCTTTCTAAATGTACACAAAGAAACCTGTGTTTTCAAAGATATACACAAGATGTGATTTATTTATTCACTGCATCCAGAAGCAACAACATGCAAATAGATAAAACTGCAGGAATGTTAAACCCCAAGCAAAGAAGAAAAATAAGCGAGGGGAACGAAGGAGGTGAAGAGGCAACGGAAGAAAGTGAAGAAGAGAACGAGGAAGAAGAGGCGAACGCAGAAAGTGAAGAGGTTAACTGCGAAAGAATTATCATTGCGAGTCAAACCGAATATGAAATGCAACAATGATTTGAGGTACAGTGTATAAGGTCGGTCAACTAAATAAAAATACAAAGCTATGCGCATGCGAATTTCTCTGGTGGGCAAAAACAACCAAGGAGGCTATAAGTCAGGTGTTTGCATGTGGAACAGAAGGAAATTGACTAATTGGCATCTCGTCTCGGCGGCCCGCAATAGCCCCGCCCCATTTTGACAAAACAAGGTGTGTGTGTGTGTGCATTTATACATGCATATAAACATGTAAATCTAACTGAACTGAACTGTAAAAATTCTACGGCAAATACATATATTTATATAAATATATATATATAAACATAGATATATATGTATATACATACATATATGTATATATA
>NC_091552.1:40073567-40076067 GCF_042767895.1 Penaeus vannamei
CTGCCGCGGCTCATGTCGATCACTTCTCTTAAATCTGATTATATATGTATTCACACACACACATATAAGTTTTATAAGGATAGGCTAAGGGAAGGGGTGTGTTCCCGGGGGTTTGCTGAGGTTATTTCTGGTCGTTTCGCAGCGCTTAGAAACCTGACGGAGCCTGTTCTTCTTCGGGACACCCTCGAGCGTAAAACTCTCGATGTGGCCCGAGAATCGATTGGTGAACGCCCGAATGCAAGACGGAATTTCATCTCGCAAGAGACACTGGGAGCCACAGAAGTTTGTTGCGCAGTTCGTCTGACAGGGGATACCCAGGTGCCCAAGACTCGATCACTACTGAGAAGGGACAATGAACAGTTTATTAGAAGTTTTGCAGAGGAGCTCAAAGGCCATTTTTTTTAGTAAATGATCTTTGTCCAGCTTACCACGGCCTGAGAAAGCTGAACTCCATGTCCTCTTCACAGGCGACTGCAGTTCACTCAGTAAGTGGCCAGATCATCTCAGATCCTGTTAGGGTGCAGGAGCGTTGGGCTGAGTATTTTGAGCAGTTGTACCAGGTTGACCCACCAACAGTTAACTTGGATGCGGGTACTGTCGAGATTCCTTTCCCAGACCCACCCATCAGTGAGGATCCACCTTCCTACACTAAAGTTAAGGTTTCGATCTCCAAGCGCAAGAGTGATAAAGCAGCAAGAGGTAACAACTGCATCCCAGCTGAACTGTTAAAGGCTGATGGTGAACCTATAGCGCAAGATTTGGATGCTATCCTGGGCCCGGATTCACTAACGCACTTACCATGGTAACCAGACAGCGGTGGTATTCACTAACAACTTGCCATCGAGTTACCATGATAAATTTTACCAGTGGTCAGAGCACTAGTAACTTCTTGGAAGACGAGGTCATCACGTCAAAAAATCAATATCTAAGCAAAGTTTTGGGTTAGTTTTTACACCAGATGTAACTAATATGATGGCAAACACATATCGCAATATGGACATAGTAAAGAAATGTAAATTTCACATGAAACTAGCAAGAATAAAATCCACGCAAATTCTCGTAATGTTATAGGCCTATATTATACTAGAATGCATGGAATCGATAGATACGTGAACTCTTATAGAATTCTTCTCTGACATAATTATTGCAACTGATATAGAAAAAACTACCTTGCTGATATATAACTGGCTATGCCAACGCTAAACGAGTACAGCAATTTCTGTCTGTCGGCATTTTGACAATAAACTCCAAAGTGCATGGACAAGAATAAGCTTGAAATATTTCCTTTGACGACAGATAGCGATTACTAAAAATTTTGGTCCGGTTTTTTGTCTAACAATGATGAAAAAAAACTGTTTGGACTAATAATAATAATAATGATATTTATTAATAATATATTAATAAAAGTGTTTGTATTGGTTCCTATCTACACAATAAATATATATCCCACATGATGGATATGATCAAATAAATATTTTTTTTTTCTACATGTGCTTAAATAATGTTTTAGCTAAGATTTTTTCAAAATCTTGCTGTATGTAGTTTTGTTTACTTGTTACGTGATTGGCGGAAGGAGCCTAAAAGATTATGTATAACGCTCGTTGATTGGTGGAATTGCTTTACTAGAGCCCTCTGTTGGCTACCATTAGAATGAGTCGATTTATATCCAAATTACCATTTCTTCGTGAATACCACTTCTGGGTGCCATCTGGCAGTCTGCTACCATTCCCGTTGATCTGTTGAGAGGTTTGATCATCCCTCTGGTAAAGGATCTGGATTCACTACTGATAGCTCCACAGTAGATTGTATCCTGGCGCTTTGAGTCATTGTACAGCGCCGTCGTGGCCTACATCACATCAACCTCAAAGGTGGTGTTCAATATGGTGCATCAGGAATTGCAGTAGGAAATCCTGAGATTGGGAGGAATTCCAACAAGGATTATTGGATTAATAGTAGTCGTATACTGGTACTGAAAGCACTGTTAAGTGTGGTGAGGGCCTGTCGATCTTCTTTCCTGTTAGTTCAGTGTCCCTCCACCAACACATTTCAACACTTGCACAGACTGGATACTGGGCTGAACTCCTATCCAAAGTCATTGTGGAGCAAATCTGGGCAATATATCAAGGTTACGGATTTTGACTTTGCTGACGACGTTGCTATACTATCTGAGTCTTTGGAAACCCTAGTGGTGGCACTAGATGTAATCAGAAATGAAATTAAGGCCCTGAGTCTAGAGGTCTCCTGGACCAAGAGCAAGACCCAGGACTTTAGGGGTCTGTTTGGAGAACCTGTTTGGTCGGTACATGTTTGCGGCGAGGACATTGAAGTCACAGATATTTACATTTCTTGGTAGTGTACTTTAAAATAATAAACTCTCCCAAGAGGAGTATTTGGAGATGCAGTACCTGCACAGAAGGACTGAGCTACGTGTCTCCAAGGCCCAGATATTGCCAGTTTTACTGTATGGTAGCGAAACGTGCATGTTATCCTGTGCCCTGGA
>NC_091552.1:40083567-40088567 GCF_042767895.1 Penaeus vannamei
CGGCCATACAAAGGTCAAAAGGGGATGAGGCCAAGGTCATGTAATTATGTCATCCTTGGTTTGTTTTCCTCCTGTTGATGCCTTGCACGAAGGAATCTCCAACGTTGATGTGCCTGTCCATGCTTCCTAGTTTATGTGATATATGGTATCAATTTGTCTCTCTTGATATATAGTGCGTCGACAAAGGGTTAAATGTGTACCAGGAACCTCATATGTTGTAAGGATGGGCGTTGGATTCCTCGATGTCATTTCACTCGTAGGGCCAAATGTGTTGCTGGGCACCGCATGGCATATTCAAAATGACTCATGGTACTTGCAGGGTGTTACCAAACCGGGCATGTGAACGAGGTGAGATTTTCAGAAAGGAGAGATACATTTGCTTAAAGATAAGATTTGAAGATTGTGATTATTTATGAGGATTATTTCTTTTTCTTACTGGAATGAAGGGGAAAGTGTCAGCTCCATCATTAACAGTTCTGCAGATTACATTTCATTCACTTTGTTTGTCCATGCATTAGTTACGTGAAAGCATTATCAAGTATAGAAAAATAGCCTTCTGTTCCGCATTATTCCTCTACGGTTGTTACTTCACAGGCTGTTCCAGTTACTGTCCATGTAATTCGTAGGCAAAGTCACCCGCGGGTATCAGGTGAGGAACAAGTAAAATCAAGGAATTAGAACCTCGTGTGTACTGCAGTGTGTGCGGTCTTGTGCTTTTGAAAAGCCATGTTTCGCAGGTCAAGTAGTGCTTGTAGTCACTCATGTTTTCCTTCTCGTCTGTTATGTTTTGCGTTGCAATGTGCATGGTGATACGTATATGTTCATTTTCTATATGCATGATGGCATATGCATAAGCACCCACCAGCATTTATCCACACACACACACACACACACACACACACACACACACACACACACACACACACACACACACACACACACACACACACACACACACACACACACACACACACACACACACACACACACACACACACGCACACACACACACATTATTACTATTATTAACAGAAACGTTCATGCTCGTAAATATTTTGGTAGATCTGACAGCCCAGTGTCCTGTATAACCGCCTAGCATCTATAATTGCAGCAACACGCCTCGCCTTGCACTGAATGTAGTGGCTTTTCTTAATTTCAGGCTTCCGATACTTGACCGTCATCAGTCATTCAGGTAACTCTACTTACTTTGCTTCCTGAATCCCTTAATATTTTATGATAAAGGATCCGTTAGCTTCGAATCAGCGCCATTTTCAGACCAACCAGTCACCCTTGTGCCAAGATCATTCTTTCGTGGCCCCGCTGGCCCCGTGGCACGTGGCGCTGTCATGTCACGACACCCCTCTTGAGCTACATTGCCCTCCACGATCTTCAGGCGACCCGTGACACATAGATGTGGTAGACTAAACATTACATCTGGTAGGCAGTTCTGGCACGGTTCTTCTCTCGTCTCTTTTTGTCTGTACCACAGCATTCCTATCAGCGAGTTATCGAAGAAACAATGGAACAGGAGAGACAGAACAGAGAAACATTGTTGCTTGAACTTAGATTACAACTTTTTGAAATCAAGAAGCCTTATTGGGACTAATGCAACGCACATTTTATTTATTTTTTCACATTCCCTGTCCTCTGCTGTCTAATCCTCATGAGCCCTGTCCCAAACCATCTTTTTTTCTTCTTCTTCATGGTATCAGTGTTGGCACGGTAGTCTTTCCTGCCGACTTAACTACCCGAATTTTTTAGTTTTCATTCGAGAGTAGGTCTACACTGCACACCATACCCCTTCCACTCGTTTGCAAGATGCTTTGACGACTCTGCATTCACTTGGGCTTGTTTAAGGGAGTATATTTCTATACACACACACGCACGCACACACACACGTACTCAAACACACACACACACACACACACACACACACACACACACACACACACACACACACACACACATATATATATATATATATATATATATATATATATATATATATATATATATATATAAGATGGTAGTGCTACAGATACTCTGATTTTGAAATCTACCTTGTTAGCAGACTTTTAATTCAAAACAGAGTTTTAATTCATTTGTTTTCAGGTCCTCTGAAATCAAGTATCTGTTATCAGAATTAGATGAATATGGTGAAGTAAACTCTAATGGCTTGTTTCCTTTGATTTTAAAAAGACTAAATGGTCAATTAGTTCCTAAATTAGCCGAAATAGGCCTTTTAGTTCGTAAAGGGTCATTTTATCCAAGGTTTTTAAATGTTTGCTGGTCAAACGTCTCTGTACATTTGAGACTGTTTCTTCCGGAGACTCAATTTGGATTTAGAAAGGGATTCGTCTGCAATGATGCATTGCTGGTGATGCATGATATGAATTCTGCTTCAGATAAGGGTCATGAATCAAGGCTTTTAGTGTAGCTTTTGACACTTAAACACAAGGGTTTATATTTTGTTGCAGTCTGTTGGTGTTGGTGGTTAAATTTTAAGTATTCGAACTGAATTCTTAACTGATATGCTGCAGCGTGTTCATGGTGATGGTAGTTTTAGCTCGTATTCCCGTGTGTGCGTGTGTATAAATACACACACGCACACACATATAGATATAGGTATAGATATAAAGATATTATATATATTCATAGATAGATATATGCATATATACATATACGTGTGTGTATGTGTATACATATATATACACTGACCTTGCACAAAGCTAGTGGAGCAATGTTTTAAACAGGGAATATTTGCATGGTAAAGTTACAAACAGTTTGACGCTTTCAAAGGTCAGCGCGGCCGCCCAGTATATTTCTCTTTTTGTTAGTCACTGAACAACTATGAACATATAAAGCCAAAAAGCGTAAATTAATAGATAAGATTGAACATGGATAAACGTATATTTAGCTCTATTTTCATCACTCAATTATCAAACATTTTTCTTTACATCTA
This sequence comes from Penaeus vannamei, assembly GCF_042767895.1. Lineage (NCBI taxonomy): Eukaryota > Metazoa > Arthropoda > Malacostraca > Decapoda > Penaeidae > Penaeus > Penaeus vannamei. The sequence goes on from NC_091552.1 coordinate 40,086,530, forward strand.
TACCATCTATGAATATAAAATAAACAGAAAAAACAACATATTTCGGGGTTTCCCTGAACCGTTAATGCGAATGTGAGCTCAACGGTAAATAATCAGTTTCAAACATTTTTCAACTTTTGTCGTGAAAGTTGGTGCCTTGAAGCAATGTTAAATATAGATATTTACACACCAAAGTCGGCAGGCTGCAACTAGTGAGATTGCGTTTGATCGCAAAGTAGGACTGTGTCATTTACGTATTCGCTAAAATACTCCAAATTATTCTGTACTTGGATAGATATTGTTGTTTATTATATTTTCTTTAGATAATATTAAATCTCACTGTCATACCATCGATTTAATGCAGCTGGTGATAAAGATGCCGAGGGAAAGTATAATCATAAATGCATCTGAATGATAATCTAAAAAAAAAAGCATTGTACTTAATATATTTTATGTAATTATTACTCAGCCAAGATATTTCAGTGCTCACGCACAGACCCAACGATTGATACAGAGGCGGATTCGTCCTTTAATGATGAACTGAATCTTCGAATCTGTCTTTATACAAAAAGTGCGGATTTTAGCTGATGTTCGAAACGAGATTCGAAACAGGCTCGGCGAGATTTCTGACCGCGATTGGACCCTTTGAGTAACACCGAGTCTTCTACAGCTCCCACAGTGCAGCTCAACCCAACCCCCAGCATTTATCAGCTTTGGTGGCGCTCCAGTAAGGACAGCTTGCCGGAATATATACAACATTCAAATACCTCCTTAAAGAAATACATGATCACTATAACAACAACTCAAACTCCGTTGACAGAAGTAGTGTTAATCATGGTTCAGTGATGAATAGCTGCTCATTGTTCCACAGAATGAATTATATGTAAGTAAAGATATTACTCTAATACTAATATACAAAATATCATATGAAATAGTCAGTATCTTAACTCATAACTGTGATTTCTACATTTATTTTGTTATTATCTATTTTTATTAATATTTTGTTCGTTATGTATTTGTATGAACTTTCATTTACATGTATCACTACAATACTGTTATAAATCTACGTTAAAGGAACCTATTCGACTCTCAAAGGCTCAAATGTATCTCTGTACATTATAACCAAAATGTAATTGCTGTGCGGTTTAATAAACATCTAAGTCTGACTCTAGTGCTGATTCTAAATCTCTCTCTCTCTCTCTCTCTCTCTCTCTCTCTCTCTCTCTCTCTCTCTCTCTCTCTCTCTCTCTCTCTCTCTCTCTTTCTCTTTCTCACCATATATATATATATATATATATATATATATATATATATATATATATATATATATATTATATATATATACATATTATATATATATACATATATATACACATATTTATACATATGTATTCATATATACATATATATGCATACTTATATATGTATATAAATATGCTGATGTACACACACACACACACACACACACACACACACACACACACACACACACACACACACACACACACATATATATATATATATATATATATATATATATATATATATATATATATAATATACATATATATATATATATGTGCATACATATGTGTGTGTGTGTATATATATATATATATATATATATATATATATATATATATATATATATATGCATATATGCATATATGCATATGCATATATATGTAAATACATATTTACATATATATATACGTATATATATGAATTAATACATATACATATATACATATATACATATACATATATATAAGTATATATATATATATATATATGTGTGTGTGTGTGTGTGTGTGTGTGTGTGTGTGTGTGTGTGTGTGTGTGTGTGTGTGTGTGTGTAGGTATGTATGTCTCTGTATGTATGCGTGTGTGGGTATCTATCTATCTATCTATCTATATATATATATATATATATATATGTATGTATGTATGTATATGTATGCACGTATCTTGATATTAAATGTGAGTGGTCCAGTTACTCAACTCTCCCAGAATTGCAATGAGCCTTTTTCCCTAACATTTACGGTACGAGAAGTATTCC
>NC_091552.1:40101067-40103567 GCF_042767895.1 Penaeus vannamei
CTTGCCAACTATGGAGGTAGAGGCTACAAATTGGATAAGCAGCAGTACCGAGGCAGAGTGTGTGTGTGTGTGTATAAAAGAAAAAAACAATCTATGAAATCATTCTCTACTTATAAAATTGTATTCCCTTGGTGAACCTTTGTCTCTTTTGGGAACCCTGAGGGGCAAATTGTTTCTTTCCCCACTTATTTTAGGCTCACCATTTTTACCCATGTTAGGGACATTAAAACTTGCCCCTTCATGAACTAGCCTATCTAAATTTGATTTCTCTGGTTTACCAAGCCTTGCCTTTCCTTTTACCACAAATCTGACAAATGCACTCTCCTCGATGTTTACTAACAACTCTATCTTTTCCGAATCATCCACACTGATCATTATTCAAGCTTCAGAATATGCATCTTCCCCTCCCTACATCCTCCACTCCATCTGCTACACAGTCTTCTTCATTGTCTACCACCTTCTCCTTCATTGCTACTCTTCAACCTTATTGTCCTCCCCACAGTACTGCCTCACTCCATACCACCACACCTTCCTCCCGCCTCCGTCCTTCTACTGATTCCACCTCTGCAAACCTTTTAAGCACTCTTTTTGGTCGAGCTAATTGGGATCGATTCTTTGTGTTCCCCGTACAACCCTTTAATCCGACAATACCCTTCTCTACTAACAATGTCTCTAAAACAAGTATGCGTTTCATTTCGTTCCGATCGTTCATGCCTTCTTACAGTTACATCTGAGTGCCAAGCTGGTGCTCTATCTACCCTGACTGACCTCACTGGCAAAGCTATTCCTGCCGAATCTCCCTCCTCTCTTCATACTTGTACCGAAACAGTTTCCCATCTCCATTGGCCGGGCCACTCCTGAGAAAAGGCCCGAGCTAAAGCAAATTCGTAAATATTACTGAACTGGACCGTACCCATCTATAACAAGATTAGCTTCCGCTGAGACGACCTTCTCCATGAAGTATATATTGGTGGAGTGTCCTTCCCCGCTAGTGCAGAAATGTTGGCGTTTTAAACACCCAACTAAATGCTGTAACTCTACAGCCTGCTGCCCTCTGGGTGCCCAACCTGGCCATGAACGTTCAAATTGCCCTGCTCAGTTATACACGTTTGCCAATTGTGGAGGCTCCCATAAATAATTTATAGTTGTCCTACATATAAGCTCGAATCTTAGGTAGCAATTCTAAATCCAGTACTCATATGTCACTTCCTCGATGCCAACCCCTACTCTTTCTCACTTATCTATCGTAAGAGGCATCTAAATATTCCACCCCATATTCTCCTACTTTACTCTCCTACACCCACCTCTTCCTCTGCTCCTCACAAGAAAACCTTTGTTTCTCAGACTTCCCCACCCAACTCCCCTCCAGAAATTCTTGACATAAAAAAAAACTTCCTAAACATAACCCAAGAGAATGCTTCACTCTCTCATCCATCTTTCAGACCTTCTATTACTATTCACTATGCATTTAAAGTATTTGCTGATACTCCTCAAGTTTCCCCTCTCTCCCCAAAACACCCCATCCTCTCCTCCACGTGTACCACCACTCCCTCTTCTTTCCCCTTTATCCTTACCACTCCTACCTGGATGCTCATGTGACTCCCTTCTGTCACAACAGTGTCCTCCAAACCCCTCCCCTCCTGACATTATCCCTGATACCTTTCCACCTTCCCCTGTTCCCTTATATCATTCCCCAGATTATTTTCCTCCTATTTCTCTGACACCTATCTCTACCCGTATTACTTGTTGACTTTCATAATGGCACCTTTTCCAGTTTTACTTATAAAATGTTCCTCTCCCTTCCACACAGATATTCTCTTTACGTCTTTACTTTCTTAATACCATTTGACTTGAAAAACATTTTATCCTAATCGTTAAATTATTTTTACCCTTTTCATCACATGCTTGATGCTTAACACATTTATATGCTCTAACCATTAAACAACCCTTGATGCTTTCTTGACTGCTGGCGGTGGAGTGCCTGCCAGCAGCCTGGGGAGTGGGAGAGTAGTCTGAGGGCGAATGGCCAATTCGACCCTCAAACTACCCTCATCTTCTCAGGCAGGTTATCCATTGCCTATACAGTATATGATGTGTAGAAGGCAAATTACAGGGTGGGCAGTCCCTAACACGTCAAACAATCTAAAAACATCTGCTCACCCTTCTATGCCGTAATCTTGCGTCCTGTCATTAAATTAGTAATTGATAGTAGTTTGCTTGCCACTTCAACTACATTAGTAAATGGTTAAAATGGTTATGTACCACTACTAAATTGGAGACTGTTATTGTTGAAAGTAGGATATTCTATCATTTCTTTGTTCTCTCTAATAGCAGCTGAATTAGAAAACAACGTATAATTGGAGTTTTGTCAATTAAACTAAATAAAACAGCTCATCCAGTAACAAGGAAAGATAACATAACCACCTATGGCCATTTAACCCCGCATACAAAATTGATAAGCGGTATCCCTTCTCAAAACTTCAATTCAGTTTATTCAAAA
>NC_091552.1:40108567-40113567 GCF_042767895.1 Penaeus vannamei
AGCACGTTTGTGGGTAGGTAGAGGTCGGTGGAGAGAGAGAGCGAGCGAGATGGACAGACGGATAAGCAGGCAGGGATGAGACATTGGCAGAACTTGCATCCGTTATTGCAATTCCTCTTCACGGCGCGCATCACTTGTTTTATTTTGATATGTAAATTAAGCATCCGGTTATTGCGTTATGAATTATATAAATAATCCTGGAGCGAAATAAGTATAAAAGTAATCGGCATCTACATTTAGTAGTAAATGCATTGCAATGTCCCACAATTGGGAAATCTCATGCAGCTTTCGAGGCATGCTTTATTTCAAACATGAAATGTTGGTTTAATATGACCCGTTCTATCCAATGATGGTTTTATCAAGCAAAACAAATTAGTCTTGTCCATATTGAGCACATTTTTATTACTGTCCTTGTAATAGATCATTCTAGTTGACTTATACCACGTCCTTACACCCATATCATTTGTAGGTCTTGGCTGCGGTGTCCTATACAACATTAGTTGTATGATCGTGCCGTTCTACTTCAACAAACGGCGAGGCCTGGCCAACGGAGTCCTCATGGCCTGGGAGGGGGGCGGCCAGTTCCTGGGGCCTCCTCTCATCAACTTCCTTCAGACACAGTACGGGTTTCGAGGCGCTACGCTAGTGCTGGGAGCTGTCTTCTTTAACTGCGCTGTCGGAGCTGCAGTTTTCCATCCGGTTGAGTGGCATTTGAAGCCTTTGGAGAAGTCAGAGGGCGTGAAGCCAGAGTCCTCACAAGAAAATGTTTCTGATTCATCCACGTTATCAAACGAGAGTCCAGATTCTCAGACATCTGCAGAAAATGTCCTTAGCAGGCAACCACAAGAAGAAAAGCCAAAATCTCCCTGGTCACCAGATACAGTCAGGCAAGCTATCCAGTCGCAGGAGCAAGTTCCACAAGCCCATCGTTTACCAGACGGAATTCCAGAGCTCCAGAAGTCGCCACATCCTGCTGCCAAAGAGAATACCAAAAAGCAGGAAGATTCAACTATAGTTCGTCTGATCAAAGCCACGCTGGCGGACCTTTGCATCCTGAAACACGCGAGAGCTGTCGTCATCGCCATCAGCATAACACTCACCCTCAACGCCAACGAGAACTTCATAAACGTCCTAACCTTCGCCATGCAAGAGGCCGGCCACAGCCTGCAAGACGTCGCAACAGGAGTCTCGGTGGCGGCCCTATGCGGCATGCTGATCCGCGTCATCCTGTCGCCGCTCACGGACTTGCCCAAGTTCAACAAGAGGGTTTTCTTCATGTTGGGCAGCCTCGTTGTCGCCCTTTCAATGCTAGGTGAGCAACGTCTTTTCTTTTGACTCCCCACCATAAATTATTCAGTTTGAAAAGCTTGAAGACACCTTGTAATTTGATAGGCAGGTAGATAAACAAGCAGATGGATATTAAAGGATATACAATGTGCATTCCGGTAAAGCTCTGTTAAAGTGATCATTTTCAGAGACCATTTTTTTTAGAGAGAGAGAAGCAACCTTTGTCAAAACGTCTTACTTCCGGTGGAGAGAAATCACCTTACCAATCAGTATTCCATGTCCAATTTTATTTCCAGGTAAAACCAGCAAAGACAAAAGCTGCTGTTTTCACCTTTCATTAAAATCTATCCAATATCAAAATGTGCACAACACACGTCTCTCTTTCACCGATAAATTTCCACGGGAGTTCCATGCCATTTTCTTCAGGATTTCTCATGCCATCCCACAGCCTTTACGCAAATAGAGGACGTCCTGTGGCTGACGGTCGTCCTAGCAGTGTGGGGCATCGGCGAAGGGATCATCATGAGCATCTACGTTCTAATCATGATCGACTACATGGGACTGGACGACTTCGTGCCGACGTTTGGGGCGACGATGCTTGTTGTGTCTATCGGTTACCTCGTTATCGGCCCCATCCCAGGTAAAGGATGTGCTGCGTGTTGTTCGTGGTGACTGCGAAGGGTCAAGAACGTTAAAATGAGTTTAATAAAGGAGTAAGCATGTAGTGAATGGCCTGTAATGATTATATGGTAGCTCAGGGCCACGTGGCTTCGGTGACGGCAGAGGCTTGCCAACTATGGAGGTAGAGGCTACAAATTGGATAAGCAGCAGTACCGAGGCAGAGTGTGTGTGTGTGTGTATAAAAGAAAAAAACAATCTATGAAATCATTCTCTACTTATAAAATTGTATTCCCTTGGTGAACCTTTGTCTCTTTTGGGAACCCTGAGGGGCAAATTGTTTCTTTCCCCACTTATTTTAGGCTCACCATTTTTACCCATGTTAGGGACATTAAAACTTGCCCCTTCATGAACTAGCCTATCTAAATTTGATTTCTCTGGTTTACCAAGCCTTGCCTTTCCTTTTACCACAAATCTGACAAATGCACTCTCCTCGATGTTTACTAACAACTCTATCTTTTCCGAATCATCCACACTGATCATTATTCAAGCTTCAGAATATGCATCTTCCCCTCCCTACATCCTCCACTCCATCTGCTACACAGTCTTCTTCATTGTCTACCACCTTCTCCTTCATTGCTACTCTTCAACCTTATTGTCCTCCCCACAGTACTGCCTCACTCCATACCACCACACCTTCCTCCCGCCTCCGTCCTTCTACTGATTCCACCTCTGCAAACCTTTTAAGCACTCTTTTTGGTCGAGCTAATTGGGATCGATTCTTTGTGTTCCCCGCACAACCCTTTAATCCGACAATACCCTTCTCTACTAACAATGTCTCTAAAACAAGTATGCGTTTCATTTCGTTCCGATCGTTCATGCCTTCTTACAGTTACATCTGAGTGCCAAGCTGGTGCTCTATCTACCCTGACTGACCTCACTGGCAAAGCTATTCCTGCCGAATCTCCCTCCTCTCTTCATACTTGTACCGAAACAGTTTCCCATCTCCATTGGCCGGGCCACTCCTGAGAAAAGGCCCGAGCTAAAGCAGAATTCGTAAATATTACTGAACTGGACCGTACCCATCTATAACAAGATTAGCTTCCGCTGAGACGACCTTCTCCATGAAGTATATATTGGTGGAGTGTCCTTCCCCGCTAGTGCAGAAATGTTGGCGTTTTAAACACCCAACTAAATGCTGTAACTCTACAGCCTGCTGCCCTCTGGGTGCCCAACCTGGCCATGAACGTTCAAATTGCCCTGCTCAGTTATACACGTTTGCCAATTGTGGAGGCTCCCATAAATAATTTATAGTTGTCCTACATATAAGCTCGAATCTTAGGTAGCAATTCTAAATCCAGTACTCATATGTCACTTCCTCGATGCCAACCCCTACTCTTTCTCACTTATCTATCGTAAGAGGCATCTAAATATTCCACCCCATATTCTCCTACTTTACTCTCCTACACCCACCTCTTCCTCTGCTCCTCACAAGAAAACCTTTGTTTCTCAGACTTCCCCACCCAACTCCCCTCCAGAAATTCTTGACATAAAAAAAACTTCCTAAACATAACCCAAGAGAATGCTTCACTCTCTCATCCATCTTTCAGACCTTCTATTACTATTCACTATGCATTTAAAGTATTTGCTGATACTCCTCAAGTTTCCCCTCTCTCCCCAAAACACCCCATCCTCTCCTCCACGTGTACCACCACTCCCTCTTCTTTCCCCTTTATCCTTACCACTCCTACCTGGATGCTCATGTGACTCCCTTCTGTCACAACAGTGTCCTCCAAACCCCTCCCCTCCTGACATTATCCCTGATACCTTTCCACCTTCCCCTGTTCCCTTATATCATTCCCCAGATTATTTTCCTCCTATTTCTCTGACACCTATCTCTACCCGTATTACTTGTTGACTTTCATAATGGCACCTTTTCCAGTTTTACTTATAAAATGTTCCTCTCCCTTCCACACTGATATTCTCTTTACGTCTTTACTTTCTTAATACCATTTGACTTGAAAAACATTTTATCCTAATCGTTAAATTATTTTTACCCTTTTCATCACATGCTTGATGCTTAACACATTTATATGCTCTAACCATTAAACAACCCTTGATGCTTTCTTGACTGCTGGCGGTGGAGTGCCTGCCAGCAGCCTGGGGAGTGGGAGAGTAGTCTGAGGGCGAATGGCCAATTCGACCCTCAAACTACCCTCATCTTCTCAGGCAGGTTATCCATTGCCTATACAGTATATGATGTGTAGAAGGCAAATTACAGGGTGGGCAGTCCCTAACACGTCAAACAATCTAAAAACATCTGCTCACCCTTCTATGCCGTAATCTTGCGTCCTGTCATTAAATTAGTAATTGATAGTAGTTTGCTTGCCACTTCAACTACATTAGTAAATGGTTAAAATGGTTATGTACCACTACTAAATTGGAGACTGTTATTGTTGAAAGTAGGATATTCTATCATTTCTTTGTTCTCTCTAATAGCAGCTGAATTAGAAAACAACGTATAATTGGAGTTTTGTCAATTAAACTAAATAAAACAGCTCATCCAGTAACAAGGAAAGATAACATAACCACCTATGGCCATTTAACCCCACATACAAAATTGATATGCGGTATCCCTTCTCAAAACTTCAATTCAGTTTATTCAAAAGTAACAACTCCAAAATTAATGACTTCGCGTGTCTTTCCTCACAGGTTATGTCCGCGACGCCACAGAGAGCTACACCGCCAGCATTAGCTGTCTCGCAGCCATGATGGTGGCAAACTTCATCCTCTGGGGTCTCATGCCTCTGGCCGTTTCTTGGGACAACCGGAAGAGCAAACTCGACCTTCACTTACCTTAAATCTTTCTAAGGGGCACCACCTTTTGTTATCGATCATTTGTTAGGGATATCACCTTTTGTCATTTATCGTTTCTTAGGGATAGCACCTTTTGTTATCGATCATTCGTTAGGGATATCACCTTTTGTCATTTATCGTTTCTTAGGGATAGCACCTTTTGTTATCGATCATTCGTTAGGGATATCACCTTTTGTCATTTATCGTTTCTTAGGGATAGCACCTTTTGTTATCGATCA
>NC_091552.1:40118567-40133567 GCF_042767895.1 Penaeus vannamei
TATAGTTGTTGGTACCAAAATTTGTACAGTCATTCTCGGAAGTGTGTAGCCTCATATGGCTATTCAAATCAAGACGTCCATTGAAACTCATCCCACAAACGTGGCATGTGAAAGTTTTCTCTCCTACATGCACAGCCATATGTTGCTCCAGGTAAGCTAAAGATGGAAAAGTTGATGTGCATAATTCACATGCTATTGTAGCACATACTGCATGAGAATTTGACTGTGCTTTTTTGGCCAAAGAGGTATTATCATTTTGATTTGGCAGATTATGGTCTTTTTGAGTTTCAACAGAGTTATTTGACATGGATGAAGCTTGAACAGTGTTAGTTTCAACAGGTATTGAATAGTTGCCTTTATAGAGATCTTTACACTCATTTGAACCAGTAGCTGCTTCAAAGTTACTGACATCAAAGGTAACTGATGAGGTAGACTGCAATTCAAGAGGAACATCAGCGTCATGGGCCCTTTTCGCATGGATTATCATATATTTGCGTTCTTCAAATCCTGAGTTGCAATGTGGGCATATGTGGGGCTTCGGTTTATGAAGCATTTTTTTGTGTTTGTTTAAAGCACTACGACTTGAAAAGTTTCTTTCACATATTTCACACACAGGCTTGATGCCATCTGTTGCATGAGATGCTTGGTGGGCCTTCAACTTGCTCTCTGTCTGGCACACCTTGCCACAGACTTCACAGGTAAAGGGCTTGACTCCAACATGTAATTTCATATGTGTATCTAGCTGCTCACTTGTGCTGAACTTCTCTCCACAACTGACCACTGTACATGTGAAGTGAAGAGACTTTGTTCTGTGTTTTTTGGTATCCCTGATGTCTGAGGCAGAAGAGGGTCTTTTCTGAGACAGTGAGGTAATAGCCATTAAACCATTGGCTGAGGGTGAGAGGTCTCTATCAACAACCCCTCTGTGACTTGTGTCCATGAGCACAGTATGAGGGAGCATGTACTCATCACGAGGAATCATGTTTTGATGAATCTCGTGAGCCATTTGCAAAAACTGGAATATAGCCTGAAACCTTTTTTTTCAAAGTTCTTCCATATGATATAGACTTTACTTCATGTATATGATTTCTCAGTCATACTCCATGAAGCTAACCATCATAAAACCTGTAAGTAAATTTAATTTCAATTTTAATTTTGAGTTTTGAAGTAGCAGCTTACTACAGTTGTAGTTATAATAGTAATAGCATACTAAAATTATAGTTTAATACTACAGAAGTAGTCTGTTACAGCTGCTGTAGGTATAATTGTAGCAAGAACTATAAATTTTTCATAGTGACAATAGTTGGTAACAGTAGTAAAGGAGCAAAAACTGTCCATTATTACAGATACAGCGATAGCATTAGTAATATCAATAGTTGTAATAGTTGTAACTAGAGCTGTGTTCCTAAACAAACCTTAGGTACAGGTACAGGTACAGGTACAGGTACAGATATTAACATCATTAATAACATTACTATCATTATTAGTAAAAGTAGTAATCGTAAAGCAATGCCATTACTAAAAAAGAAGCAATGATAGTAATACTGTAATACAAAATATTATAGTAGTATCACTAGTAATAGTAATTGTCACAGGAAAAGTAATAATATGTATTCTCTCAGTAGTTGCAACATGAATATTTTCAGTAATCATAGAAAATTATTCAAATACAAAATAAACATATAGGATTTACTAGAATGGAAATGCACGAATCCTATTTTTGCTTTACAATCAAGTCATAATAAACTGATAAATAACTTTTGAAGGAAAGTTTCACATAAGTTACTGTTACTGTTACATACCTCAAATGATGCATGTATATGTTTTAATCTTGCAGGCAGCATTATGAGATAAATCTGAAATATTTATATCATATCATTATTATAAACTGCAAATCAAAAATAGTGGTAGAGAATATACATTAAAGACTATATTTACAAAGACAATAGACAATGTTACCCAAATATCATTAAATTAAAACCAAAGAATCTTGTATCTTGTTAATTTTTTGATGAGTGAAAAGATTTTCAAATGATGGAAATTATCTGTAAAACATGATGCATCTGAAATGTGATGTACTGTAGAATACAAATGTAAGAATATATATACAATTTTATGACTTTGAGTTCAAAAATAATCAAAATAACCTTTTTTTTTTTTTTTTTTTTTTTGGGGGGGGGGATTTTTTCCACTTTAATCACTAGACCTAATAGCATTCCAAAGATAATGGAAAATATATCCATAAATCTCCAATCTAATTCACAAGCCAATGCATCATGCAGCAAAAATAGTTGACTGTTTTGACTGTGGGGGGATGCTGGAATGTGAAAGAATTCTCGTTTTTACCTCTTGCACTCCTAGAAAAGTTTACATGTTATTAGGTAGAGATTCAGCATCTGTCTTTCATAGATTATGACATAAGTTCCATATATGCTAATATTAGCATAGGTAAATGTGTAGGAGTCACCTGCATTGGCTTTCAATTTGAGAACTTTCTCTTGCAATTACGTTAGCTTTGGTTCAATCACATTCCACTTGAATCACTATTATTCTGTTCAACAGCTTTGTAGATTAAGATGCCGAGTGCTGATCTAGTCTGAGCTCATGTAATAATTATGACTCCAATGATTTCTAACTACACAGGAGGGAGTGAGCTATAGAATATATTGGTCAAGGTTGTGTCATTCAACATGTGTCCATCTTATCATCATTTATATATATCATTAAAACTTGAAATATATTGTGCTCTGTAAAGAAAGGCATAAAATCATTTATGAGAATTGAAGTGTATAGCGATCATCATGGCCTCTGCACTACAAGCTCAGGTAACGACCCACAAACTTCCTCCATATAAACTTGCATTAGCAAGAGCATAGACTTAACAATAAATTGCCAAGAAGGATTACAAGCTTTACTGGAAAGAAATGAATCAATAAAGTATATTTTTTTCAAAATTGTTGTTTGTATAATGATAATGGTAAAAATCATTTCATCTTCCAAAATGCAGATTTTATTATCATAGATATCAAGAACCAAATGAAGAAGCTATTTCACTACATAAACAAAGGCACAACATTTTTTCTAAATACTTTGTGTACTTTCCACTAATTAATATCACTGCAACAATAAAAGTGTCAGGGAGTATATGGAGTTTAAATTTCTTCAAAGCCTTTAGTTAAACTTGAAGTAAGTTGATAATCATAAATAAAATGGTAAATTATATGTATTTTTAAAAATATAAACTGCTTTCAGTCTTTAAAGACTCACTGAGCATTATCGCCCTTACTAATTTCACTTTATACAAAAACAAAAGGCAAAAGCAAAACACCAAGTTACCCTTGTAATTCTGAAAGGAAATACAAGAATATAAGGACTCAACACAGTTCATTTACCAACACAAGTATTCGTCATAGCACGATATTATTGCCAAATATCAAATAGCATCCACAGTATAACAAATATTCTGGTAAATCTATCATGTTAATTACCAAAAACTTTAAAAGTACATACATTCTTTGTTAGTTTTGTAAGTAAAATTTGAGCGACGAGGTTCATAAGCGAAGATCCTTGTTACTTTCAACGAACACCTCTTAACGACATTGATCTTTGTCGTGTTCGTTATGGAGGAAATGTCTCATATTCTTTGCTATACATTTTACTGTAGCCATGCGTTCTCTCTTTTTTCTGGGGTAGTGTGTTATTAGGACGTTCATGCTCACGTGAACTTACGCGGCCTGTGTTTATGGATATAATGTTAAGAAATAAAAACATCATAACGAGGATGAGTTAGCGAATATTCTCATCCGGAACGTAAACATTACGCATTCATTAGTAAAAATAGCATGACGCCAATCGCGGAGAATCCCTTATTTCTAAAGCTGCAGACTTTAACAGCAAATAAAATAACATTACATCAGAGTTTTTCTATAGTAATTTAATTAAAGGGTTGAAGTTGATACATAGTAAAAAGGTAAACATTAGTTTGAAATCGAATGTGACACCGGGTACTACCTCTTTACTGGTACTGTGCATGGAAAGGCGTGCTTTATTAGTTGTTTTCTATGTGTAGACAATTGAATAAGTATTTTATAATTCCTGTACAGTTTATAGAATGATATGTTGCGTAACTTATTTATCATTCTTAAAAATCGGGAGAAATTGGGGACTATTTTGTATGAAGTTCAATTTTTGGATAAGTAGATAGTACACATTGTTCATACTTACAAAGAAAGGAATACTCAAAAAACAATGCTTATCTCTAAAGGAGCTTTCCTCTTGAATCATAATACCAACAGTGAACGTAGACAATGCTATTACACATGTAATGTGAAATTGTAGTTATGTAATGCATACAAGTACCAGTATATGGTGTAATATAAAATAGCACAGAGATGCACAAAAATCCAGATAAAAGGCTGATTTGTATAAAGTATGAGATATATAGTTCAGGATCTTTTTCAATTATTTAGGCCGTTTTTTGTTTTTGTTTTTTTCATATCAACTGGAGATTAGTTAATAGAAGGCTTACAATCCAAAGTCCAACATGATAGTGGTAGTTACAGTGGCTTCTGCATTGTTGCTCTGGTAAATGCCAACAAACTGCACATATACTGGCAAGATAGAGTATGGGCTGGTTCTTTGAGGATAATGTACCCAAGGTTATGTAACTTGTTTTTTGTCCAAAAATATTTAGTCACGAGTATTTAGCTTTTCCCAGAGTAGGGGTAGTAAGGCATTTCTTGCACATCCATTTATCGTTTCTTGTGTTTTAGGAAACTTTGGGAATCCATCTTGATAATGGGTGGGTTTAAACATATAAGACTACATTAAATTTTCAGTTTATGCCAATCAAATGAAAATCGTAATTACTGGTTACAAACTTCAAAATATCCAGAAAATGAGAGCAATAGACAGTGGTATAGGATGGCGTACTAATTCTACTAGGCCTATGTTTACAGCTACTCATTGCTAACCTCATCCGTTATTGGTTTAAGCATCAAACCAACCAATCTTTATGAGTTTAAATAGTAAATGAAATTAAAAAACTAATTAATTTTAAAACATTTCTTAACTCATGTAGCATTTGTATTTTTTTGTTTTGAATAATTACTTTTTATCATCATGAGCTTGACTATCCTAGGCCTGCATTTCAGTTGACAAGGAACATTGCCAAACTCTCTCCAACTAAAACATAATTGTTGGAGGTTTGTTGCATTTACCATTGTTGCAGGCCATAGTAATATTTCTTTCTTTTATAACTTCTTTATTTTTAGTTAGTAATAGGTATGTCATAGAAGGAAAATGTGTAAGAATTCATCATTTTATTGATTCCATATATTGTTTATCTTATTCTATGAATGTCTGAAATAAGCCATATATGTAGCTGTGTGTGTGTGTGTGTGTGTGTGTGTGTGTGTGTGTGTGTGTGTGTGTGTGTGTGTGTGTGTGTGTGTGTGTGTGTGTGTGTGTGTGTGTGTGTGTGTGTGTGTGTGTGTATGTGGGTGTGTGTGTGTGTGTGTGTGTGTGTGTGTGTGTGTGTGTGTATGTGTGTGTGTGTGTGTGTGTGTGTGTGTGTGTGTGTGTGTGTGTGTGTGTGTGTGTGTGTGTGTGTTTTTGTTTGTTTGTTTTACAGGTGCATAGTCATCTGTATCTAACTTTTATTTGGATGAATGAAGAAGCACTTTTCCACTTAAATGTTCTCTTTTCTTTTAGTTGTCAGAAATGTCTACATTACGGGGTTGGCGATATGGCTTGTTCCTTGGAGGACTTGTAGGATTCATCGGTGCAGCACTTTATCCTATCATCATATACCCAATGATGCATGTAGATGACTACAGTAAGACTACTTTTATATGTACATCTATATATACTTGAAAGCATGTGTAGATGTAATACAATAACATAATGAAATGATCAAGCAATTAATGCCTTCAGATATATGTAATATACTAAGCAAATAGATAGATAGAAGTTATTAAAAGCTGTTCCTTTGCTTATATGAGTATCAAATGATGAATTTGGTTTAAACCACATAGGTATCATAAGGAAAAAGTAACGAATATAATAATGCTTATGATAATAATGATGAAACTAATTCTGCTTTCGCATAATCTGTTTTTAGTAATAAAGGGAAACAATCTTATTTTCAGAAAAGATCCAAGCAGAAAATCGCAAAGGTGTTAATCAGGAGGAAATTCAACCAGGAAGTAAGTGTAAAAATCTTTGTTATGGATTGTACTGTTATTCAGCAACTCTTCATTTTCATATATATGAAGTTTGTGAAGTATTGAATTCCAAATATTTCATCAACCAGATATGTATGGTCTCCTCCACCTTCAGGTTTAGCATTCAGTATTGCCAATACATGAACTTCTAATTTCAACTTTAGTATCCAAAATGCATCCCAGTTTGAGTAGGAGGCATGTTCTTAATACGTTAAAACTGGTGGTTCACTCACCTTATCATTATACTACATTATCCTCATGGTTTAAAACAGTTTTAGTTGTATGACTGTAAAAGGTCTCTAGATCTAATAACAGTGCCTTTTCTGAATGAAAGTAAGAATTTATGTTGTGAGAACTGCATTTTTTAAATCATATTTTTAGTATTATATGTAGACTGAATAGATACATCACTGCTCTACAAATAATTTCTCTTTCAGATATGAAGGTGTGGTCAGATCCATTTGACAGAAAAAAATGATGCCAGTACAAGTAACATGTAGTCATAGGAATGAAAATATAATTCATTAATTGTAAATTCTTACTATATAAATAAATCTTTTCTTATACGTGAGTTTTTCTACCTCTATGACATGGAAAATTATGTTTTTAATTTTATTTGCTTTTAAATGGAAATTAATTCAACAATCTCACCTTTTCTCAATTTTTTTTTACGTAATGTCAATGACGCTTAAATTTCCAGATTACAATAAACTGCCCCCCCCACCCCCAAACCTTGGTTAGTGTTGTTGTGGGGGGCTCAGGAGATAGAGACTGGGGCCTAATATAGTGGATCACCCCTACCTTGGAGCTCAGCCCTCACTTTGACTAATTTTGCATGGCCTTTCCTTTTCTGTCTCTTTTTCATCCCCTTCTGTCCACTTCCTAAGGTGTGAGAGCCATGCTAGTATTAGTATCTGTAGCTCTGACCACTTATACTAATACTCCCTCAATGTCTACTGACAACCTATCCTTTTTGAACCACTCACCCAGGTCATTTCTCAGTCTTCAAAAGGTACAGTTTCCTCTCCATCTACTGCACTATCTTCTTTGACTACTCCATCTCCCCTCATTACTCCTCTTCATATTTATTGTCCTCCTCCCCACAATACTACTTCAGTAGTGCTTCCATCTCTGCAAACCTTTTGAGTATTCTCTTCGGGCCAAGTGGGACCAATTCTTTGTGATTCCCACTACAGCCCCTTACTCTGATAATACCCTCCTTTTTCAACAATGTCTCCAAAAACAAGCAGGCAAAGTTTCCTTTTGCAGTCGTTCTGATTGTTCACACCTTGTCACAGTTACACGAGTCCCAAGCTTGTCCACAATCTACCCTGATTGAATTCACTGACAAACATATTCCTAACGAACCTCGCTCCTCTCTTAATACTCATACCAGAACTGTTTCCGTCTCCCCAACTGAATATCCTATCTACAACAAGAACTGGTTTGACTATAAAAACAACCTACTAGCCTGCCTTGTTGATTATGATCCAATGGCAGTACAGTGCTATACTATTCCCCCGAGAGGACAGCGTAAGTCAAGAGTAGCTTCCATAGACATGACCTCCTCCATGAAGTTTATATTGATGGAGTGGCCTTCCCCGTCATAACCCCTTCCTCGTCATAGTAAGAAACTTTGGCATTTGGTCACCCAGCCAAATTCTGTCACTCAAAAGCCCACAGCCCTCTATGAATCCAACCTGGTCATGACCATTTACATTGTCCTACTCAGTCACGTACATGTGCCAATTGTGGTGGCTCCCATAATGAATTTTATAGGAGCTGCCCTGCTTAATAAGCTCGAATGTGAGGCAGTAGTTCTCAGATTTAAACTAGGCCTTACTCCAGAGGCCAGACAGGAAGCAAGGCGACCAAGTTTTTCTCTCTTTACCTATTCCAAAACAGTCCTTTGCTATGCTCCCCTCCCATCTCAAGGTGTCTCTGCATCTCCCCCATTATCTCTTCCCTCGACACCAAAGCATCCTACCTCTACTCCCTCTCTCCCCCAGTCATATTTCTTTTCCAGTCTAAATCCAGATATTCCCATCTCTACCACTTCTCCGATACCTAACCCTCCTCCTCACTTTACCTGTCTCACCATACAACCTAAATATTCTCCATCTTCACCTACCAAATCCTCTCGTACACCCTCCTTCTCTGTTCCTCAAATGTCTATCCTCCTCATGAGTACCTCTGTTTTTCAGTCCTTTTCACCCAACTCTCCTTGAGAAACTCAAAAACAACCAAAACTTTCTAAACAAGACCCAAGGGAACACTCCATTCCCTCATCCACTCTCTAATCCTTCAGTTCCTTCGTCCCTCTATCCATCCTCCTCCTCAAGTCCCCCCTCCTCCCCTTTCCTCTCACACTCTCCCAACATATCCCATCCTCTCTACTTTTCCCACCTGAATGCTCACATGAATCTCTTCTGTCACAACTGTGTCCTCCAGACCCCTCCCCTCCTGACACTTCCTAATACTTTACCACCTTCCCCAGTCCCTGTTTTGCATACCCCGGATTCTTCTCCTACCTCTCCAACAGCCATCTCTGTTTTCCTTGAATAATATCCCTTTTTCTTCCCCAACACAGATACTGTAATTCACTTAATCGCCCTACCCTTTCATTTTTTTTTACTAGTTTCTGCTATACTTCATTTTCTCCTCTCTTCCCTTGTCATTACCATTCGGTAACTCTATCTAACCTTTGACATCTAACACATCTTACTCAAATCATAGTGATATATGACCTTTGATGTCTTGCACATTTTTGTTTCAACCATTAACCATTAACACTGGCTAACTGCACAGGCACGGGCAAGGTCATATAGCATTACGTAAGAGTATTACATTGTCAATTTAGGCTATAACACCATTACAATCTGTGCTATATCATTTAAAAAGAACAATGAAAGTCTTCTATCTACTCATCTAACAAGTCAGCATACAGCTTGGGTGTGGGAAGGCATTGTTACATTTGTTATGTGGTCATGTGATACTACATACCAAATTTAGGATACAATAAAGTATATCTTCCAAGACATCAGATGATATGAAATATGTAGTTCTTCATACCTCATGCTAGGTGGTCTTACAGGCTATAGTACAAGACACTTGAGATAATGTACCAAGCGTTGGCTTATATTCTTCATTACATAATTTACAGTATTTCTTCAATATCATAAACTGTACTGACCTGCCAATGCAATCTATACCCAAGCCTGAGTCTTGTGGGCACAATATCACATTATCTTGTTCTTGTTTCTTATATACCATTGTAGAATACATCTTGAGTAAACTGGTTATAGGCCGTTGAAAATTAATCAACTCAGTCAAGTCTTCTTTGAATGAAGTTTTAAGGATGTGCGAAATCCTAGCAAGAGGTACTCAAAGATCTATATCCACACATTGCTTGTCACATGCTGAATTTCCTAGGCTGTCAGCATGATCATCCTAGAGATTCCAACATGCAATGGTATCCAAACAAAGCATATACCATGGCCTCATTCTTTTGTATGATGCATGTTTATCCCAATGTCATTTGCAATATTGTATGCTCCATTGTCTAGTGTGTTCAAAGCACTCTGAGAATCGCAGAAATGACCCCTAGTCCTCGAGCATCCTGCTGTACTCCCAGACTGCAAAGATCCGTAAGTAAAGCATTTATATGCATTGGGCATAGTTTCAAGATGTTCACTGATACTTGCTAGGTCCAGACAAACATTGACAGCCTGATGCTAAGAAACAGCCTGTATATACCTACTGACCTTAATACCACAGCACAGAATTCTTACCCAGGGCATATGCATCATTCTCAAACTCAGCTATGCTGACATTCAGGGGAATGAGCTAGGTGTTAGATCAGCAAAGCTTTATGATGGACAGTCCATCAGTGAGATGACCATTCAATCAAGCGAGAAATTCCCTTTTACCTAGATGGTATGGACCTCTGGTACTTTAAGCAATTATATCAAGAGATTTTTCACCAGTTGGCACAATGCATGGTAGACTGTAAACACCATTAGCTTTGCTGAATGCCATTTCTGACATTGCTGCAGGCTAAACACCATTTTATTACACTACCTCTAGGAATGTGAGTATATACGTGACCATAGTTGGTGAATAGGTTATACCTCAATTGCACCATAGAAGCTCAAAAGCCAAGAAGCCACATGAGCCAACTGGAAGTAGCTAAAACAGTCTATAGAATTTGTATAAGATCTGAGCGATGTTTTTTTTTACACACCTAACTACTTGAACTGGGCGGCCCTAGAACACCAAAACAAAACATATTTTTTATGGTGATGGTAGTATTTGCATCATCATCGAGTATTTTATTAAATTGAGTTCTTTTCTGGTATTAACAAATATAATAAAGGACATGATCATTACTCCATTACTCCTGCCCTTTTGTGTTCTGCATACAATTATGATATGCTCTTTGCTCTTTAGAGCATCCTGGTGGTGGCCTATTTCTGCTAATGCTTAAGATATGCAGTAGTGAGGTGTTTTGTTGATTCCAAGTTCAGGTGGAGTAGCAAAGTAACATCTTTCAGCATAGCTATCAATGGCACAGCTATGTAGCATGCAAGTAACGTACTGTCAAGGAAAATTCTGACATGAAAAAAACAGTGCATTATAAATTCAGTAAGTAGTCTTTGTCATTATTTGAAAATGGGAATCAAGAGGAAAGCTGCCAAAAGCATTTGCTCAGCAGTTAAAAACTCCATTAGTATCACACCAAATTATGATGTAACATTTATCATGTAACAACACTAGATATTTGCTACACAATGTGGCATGTAAGCTATTTGGTATGAGATTCATGTCAAACAAATTACAAATAGAATAACAAAGGGAACAACAAGAAAAACACAAATGTGCCGGACCTTTTTGCTGTACTGCTTCTCCAGGTTAGGTTAGGTCATTTTTTCTCTCTTATGATGTTCTTTTACTGTAATGCTTCTAGCTTAAAAATCTTCCTAGCTAATAACCCTTGTAAAAATTGTTTGAAAAGAAAGCTATATGCATAAATGGTATACTACGAAGGCTGTTTGAAGAACCTTGATGTTAAGTTACTTTTATGTCAAAAGTCAAATTCCCAGAATAGTGCATTGCAAATAACTAGAAAAAATGAGAAACACATTATGAATGTTACTTTCATGGAAATGTTTACTTTCTATAAAAAATGTTTTTGCAAATGGCAATCAAGTATAAATGAAGTCATTTTATAAAATATATTATTTAGATCACTAGTCAGTTTTGAAAAAGTTTTGTATAAGATATGATGCATGTAACCATTTGGGTAAATTAAGGTTTAATGAAAAAATATATATTTCTCATGGTTTATTTCATGATACATAATTGTTTACACTATATTTGGTAGAAAATGTGAAGTGACGAGCGACATTGACCTTCAATCAGTAAGGCGCAAAGTCCCTTGTCGCAACACAAATTACAAGTGAGATGAGAGGTTCTGGTTGCCTGACACATTACCCCCAAATTGGGCAATTTACTATTTAACAGAATTATGACAACAAAATACTGTGAGTCCTGAGCATCTACTGCTTGCAAAAAAGTGAAAAATAACCAGAACTGTCTTATAACACTTGTAATCTGCCCTCAGGAAGAGTTGCTTAGCATTACTTTTCTTAAACACTCTACAGTCACCAAATAACAACATAAGCAAACCTAGCTTTGAAAATTACCATAAGCATCCATCCTTTATAGTTACATGAGACATTAAATTCAGTTCCTGGAGTTCACATCTTGTTCACTGCAGATGTAATTTACTCATCCTTAGGTCGAATCAAAACACTATACCATGAATACTCTACAAGTCTGACAAGTATGAACTACCATTGAAACATTCATCTGTATCTTACGATATCACTTCTATGCCTTCACAATAGGGATGACATAAATAACTGGGCAAGTATATGGTCCCTTACATCAGTAAGGGCAAAACATAACCTATAACTCCACAACTCCTGGTAAATTGTTGTGCTGTCAAAATTCCTAACTTCAATGAGTGCAATCCCCTGGTTTTGTGATGTGGAGAAAGCCTTACAACAAGCATCCTCCTCATACAGTAGAACTTGCATGCACAAGATCACAATACAATTTTTTTTCTAAGCTGATATAAATTCATCTTTTATCTGATTCTCGCACAAATTATCTTCCTTTAGGCAGATTTATATATTTAAAGCCCATGGTAACACAGGCTAACACAATTTCACAAAAGTATACGAGAAACAGACAGAAACTTCAAATGTTCAGAACTTAGCACTGTTATATCCAAAGCCCTTGCATCCATTTTGTGTCAGTGGATCTTGATGGTGAAATATTTATAAATAAGTATCATTTATAAATATGTTATAATTCATATTCTTTGTAGAAAAAGAATATGGAAACATATCTGCTGTCTCTATTCACATATCTGATGTGAGGAATCAGACACACAGTTCTAGTTCTAAACATATGCAACTTCTAACAGAATCAAGCAACACAGCTTTCAGAGTACACAGAGAATGTTTAAATGTTTATAATGTTTATACCGGAGTGTCAACAGTAAACAACTTGCAGACTAAATTTGCATCATATTTTGTCACAAAGCTAAATTCCCTATTTAAAACACAGGATAAGTTAGCCTTAGAGAACAAAGTGCTATGATTACAACTTGTCTTCTTGTTAAACTGGCAAACAGCAAACATTGATTAACTAATGAAGACACTTCATCACTTTATTAGTTAATTTCATGCTACTTTCCAAATGTTCAACAGTGATGTTTACCATGATAACTTGGTTATATAATGTCAATGTGGTACAATTCATGCAGTGGTAATACTTGAAGTTCTCCTACCCGCTACAGTATAATTAAACATCTAGCAATCCCAGTGTTTAAGTATCAATAACCTTTAATGCGTGGTTACATTGACATTACTATAAAAGGAAACAATGGCTGTGTAATTCTAATCTACAGAGAGAGACAAAACTACTGGGTAGGGGGACATCTCATATATGAGCCAATTCTGCTTTTCACTTCTAGCATGTTAAATATCTAAAAAAAATTAGTGCATTTCTTTCTCTACAAATGGAATACTCATCTTTGAAGTTTCAACAATAATTATATGTAAAAACCATACACTAGACTAAGTTTTTTCTCTTGCCTACATGATGTTCAGTACACAAGAACTTGCTTTATATTCCTGCAGAAAAGAACGTCAAGACAAGATCAGAATCACTGAAACTTTTTTCAGTGATGCCCCATACTTAATCTGGACAAGTTTATCCCCCTAAAAAATTGTCAGATATAGACATGGAACAAGAACAGTGATCCTGATCTTATACGGGCTTTTCATTACTTGAGTCAGTCTGTGGATATCGGTTACAGATACACACAAATCTGAAAACTATATTCCTTTAGAAGTTAATAGATTACACTAATAATGACTCAGAATAATAAACTACATGATAAAAATTGGACTCACTTCTTTATCACAACACAAAAGAGTTTATCACAGATTCTCTTTGTGTCAGCTAATTTCTCTTCATAAAAAATTGGTGACTCACTCTCCTGGTATTGTCATTTAGGAGCATTTGCTGTGTCCCCCTCCCATTAGCACCCGTCCTCCCTGGTTGAGTAACAACAAGCACTGTCTACTATGAAGCTTAATCACACATATCCTATATGTATAGAAATGGTACAAAGAAATTAATAACAGATAGACAATACTTAACATACATACAAAAATTGTCATTGATGGAATTAAAATCCAAGAAAGGTGCTTTGAATGTCTTGCATGTATGCCTATATTGCCTAATACTGAGTTTTCAACATGAATTAATCCTACCTAAAAGCAGTAGAAAAAAGCATTTGTTTATCTACTCAAGAGTTTGAGCATTATATACTTTTGGGGAATTTCCTCATCTGATCTTTATATTTTTTGTGGTTAAATAGTACATATGCATAGATAGAAAGCATGACCTCTCTAGTTCTGGTGGTATTACACCTTGATATTATCATTACTAATGAAATGCAAATCAATAATGTAAAGTCTGCTTAGTTGAGGACAGGCAAAGATTATACTGGCAACATTTACTGGGGACTACATGGTCAACACTTGAGCTTATGTGACATGTTGGCATATTCTGGAGCCTTCACTGATCTTCTGGTTGAAAGTGGACAGTGAAGTAAGCACAGAGTGTTAATTGCCTTTTTCCTTTCTTTCATGTACTGGAAAGGATGAAGTGTGCTTCCTCTCCATCCATCATCAGAGGCTTTATCACCCATCAACACTCTTGCAACTTCAAGCTTTTCTGCATGTCCACTTTGATCGACTCAATGAATAACCACCAAAACATTACCAGAAGATAGATAATGGCTATTGTCAGATACAGGAGAAATCTGCCAATAATGATATAGGAGTATGACTTTGCACTGACTTAAAATCTATCATTATATATTCACTTTCACACAATTCTAACACTATAAAGAAGCAATGCACACATACTTACACATCAACATTTTGTCTTAGAGTCATAAGAAATGTTTACAATGGAAATATCTTTAAGTAGAAACTGATTACTTGACAATGAGAATTTGTCAATTGTTCCTAAGATAAATGAATTCAATATACAAATAAAATATGACCTAGCGAGATGCCTTACAATACATTGGATATTTGGATAATGTGACTTTCCCACCAATTTTGTCTTAAGTTTTAAATGCTGATAAATGTTTCTTTTTCCATCAGTACAAGATCTGCCACATTAAGAC
>NC_091552.1:40158567-40161067 GCF_042767895.1 Penaeus vannamei
CTTCAGTTGACTGAGGGCAGAAGCCTGTAACATTAAGGACTACAGAGCAAAATGTAACCCTGATGCCCTTGCCAGAAAATGCTGTGAGATGGCAATCCAGGCAGCAGGCTGTGGGTTAAGAGCAATAAACAAAAACAGATTACAGAACTAGCAAGGCAACACTTTGGCTAGTGACTATGGTGCCACCAGCAGAAGTGAATAGCCAAAACCAACCTGGTGGCCTTCGTTCGGGGTATGGCCACAAGTATAGTCGCCAGAAACGCAGCTGTAGTAGTTTCCAGACCCATGACGCGGCTGCCGGAGCGAACAGTCCCGGGGTTAATACACCAAGCAAGACCAGAAGCAAGCACTAGTGTTGGTGGGTTCAGGTAAACTCTCAACACTAACATGCACCTCACACTAACACAACTACTTTCTCCTCAAACCTCCTTCACTTTTGCTCAAACAGAGCTGAAAATATCTTAATGAAATAAAATATCTTCAAACAAAATTAAATTCATATGAAGCAAATAAAATACATAAAGAAGGAGCTTTGTTTAGTACAGACAGTAATCAGATACTCAACTCTACAAACAATTTTATCACCAATTCTAAATCTAGAAAACATGTAAATTCACATGAAAATAAAAAATATTTTTTTCTTTATAGGAAAAATGATTTTTTTTTTTTTTTTAGGTGAAATGAAATTTTTATTCATTTAAAAGGACTGCAAATAAATACTAATGAAGCCCTTTCAAACAAACATCCATAGATTATCTTTACAACCTATGGATGTTTTTTACTTCCTCTCACCCATTCACACCTTATTACATACTCCTGACATTCCTCTCCTTTATTAATATACTTGCATACCTTCTTTCTTCATTCTCTTCCATGGTTAAAACTCTATATGCAAGCCTTCATCTTACCTGTGTCCTTGAGAAGACCAACTGGAGATAGTATTTAACTGAATTTTTTATGCTATTTTTTTTCCTTTTTTACATGAAAGCATTGACTTCATTTGACTGCATTTAAGAGCTTCATCTGTATCCAAATCTGATTTTTTATCCAAACCTTTCTTATTTCTCTTTAAAATTAGCTTTCGATATTTAATACTGGTTTCATTGTCGCTACTGAGATCTGAAGCATAAAAGTTCAGCACATTTCTCCCATGGAAAAAAAAGAAAAAACACAACAAAACTGAAGATATGAGCTTTCTTCCATAACCTGCACTGTTATGTTGCTCTCATGCAGTTAAGAAAAGTTATTAGTCAACAGACATAAAAGAGTTAATTGCCAACAAGACAAGTTATAATGATGTTCTTTTAGCCTCTCTTGTTTTCTCTCTCTCTATGAAACTGACAGCTCCAAGGCTTACTTTCTTCATAGCTACAGTCAAATATATCTTGCCTTACTTTCCATTTTCAAAAGAGGCTAATATGGAGACAGAAAAAAAGTAATGTCAATATCATTAATAATAATAACAGTTAACAAACATATCAATTAACCAAACCAAAATAAAACTCTAATCTCAAAAAAAAAGGTAAACAAATTAAAAAGCACACGCTCCTAAGAATCCTAAAACAAATGCCATTCTCCTTGTAAATATTAGTTTTCTCTCCTCCAGCATTACAAGAAAACACAGGAACATTACCAATGCCAAAGATACCACTATCATTAGCACTTACCATGCTCCTAGAAGCAGGGGAGTTGACGAAGTGTTGTTGTGAGCCATGGCCGTTCTGGTGGGGGAAAGTCTGGAAGTTGTTGCCAGCTTGTTGGGGGTCCATTTCTTCACGGAAACCCAGGAGGTGGAAGGTGGCGTAAGGGCAGATCTCATCATCACCACCTGAATGCCATGACAGGTTAATGTTAAGAGTATATTTACCAAGGCCTGACATTTTATGAGACATATGAAGTGTCATGACAATGTATGTTTATCCTGTGTGTAGATATTTCTTTTTCACTATCTACCCTCATATGAGGTGCCTCTAAACCCTTGGAAATCATTTTTGGAAATCTTGAGAGCACTTTTATAATCATAACTTTATAGATTGTATGAAAAACCCTATTACCTTGATCTGATAATGAAAGTCAAAATAATGATCTTATGAATTATGAAGTTAACAATGATGTTGGTGGAAAAAAGTGATAACGTAAGAAATTGAAAAGAAAAGCAAGTTCACGAATATACCAGCAACAAAATTTTGTTTATCTATGAAAAATACAATCAAATATAATCATTACTTTTACTGTCACTTCAATATGGTGATAATGATAACAGTATTGTTACTGTCCACAATAATAGCAACAACAACAATAAAAATAATAATAATAATAATAATAATAATATAATAACAATGATAGTGACAATGACAACAATACAGTTAAAGATAAAAATAAAGATAATGATGATGATGATGATGATGATGATAGTAACAATAATAATAATGATAATAATAATAATGATAATAATAATAATCATAATAACAATAACAATGATAATACCAATAATAATAAT
>NC_091552.1:40183567-40191067 GCF_042767895.1 Penaeus vannamei
TAACTAAAAAAATATCACTGACTTACATTTTCACTGGATTTTACTTTATTTTTGCTTTAGTTCATCAAAGTAAAGAGACATATCCAGCAGTTTTTATAATACCAGAAATTACCTGATTTAGCTTATAGGATCTTCAAAGCAAAACCACTAAGCTATGTTTACGAACATCAAAATTCACAGATATTGAAAAGCTTTAAAAAATATTAATCTTGTTCTGACATTATTCATGTTAAGCTACTTCCTGTGCGAGTCAAGGTAGCAACTTCATATTCAGCAACTGAAGATCCAGCATTATTATGAGCAGAGATACGAAGATTGTACCAGGTAGCAGGAGTCAGTTCCATGATAATGTAGTTTCCTATTGGCCTCACTTGGTTGCTTGCCGTTATCCATTCAGTCTGGTGCCTGGAAGGTACATTACATATAAAGGTATCAGATGTTCACTGAAATGTAATATAGCCAAGTTATAGAGGAAATCAAAGCCCAGTTCATTTCAAAACGATTAATTTTCCTACCTTGGCTTGTATTCAACCACAAAGTAATTCATGGGGCAACCACCATCTTGCCATGCTTTCAGGTGGAGATTGATAGAGACAGAGGAGACTTCTACAAAACGATGAACCTCAGGAATCTCAGGCTTCTTGCCCTTTGTGCGTGTGTTCAAGATCTCAGAAGATTCACCAGTGCCAATCCTGTAAAAAAATCCAGATACACTTCCATATAAAGAAAAGACAGCAGTTTTACAGTACCTCATAATACTTCAGAAAAACATATTTTTATGAATTTGTCTTCAGAGTCCTTTAAAATTTTACTAATATGGCATCACTACATTCCTGATTAAAACACACAAGACACAAATAACCAACTTCAACATACTTGTTGTAAGCCGAAGCATAAATCTGGTAACGAGAACCACACCACAATCCTTCGAGAAGGTATGATCTTGTGGAAGCTGGAACCTGTACAGTCTCCAAGGTACTAAATTCAGGCTTATAGTAGATAGTGTAACCATGAATGGGTGTGGTGTCATCAATCACAGAAGGTGTCAGCTTAACCTCAATGCTATTGGTGGTGGTTGACTGGAGTTGAATCTCAGGTGGGTGAGGTGGGGCTGAAGAAGTAAAATGGTAACAGAAAATGAGACTGGTTATATTAATGTAATCTTGAAAGA
Organism: Penaeus vannamei; assembly: GCF_042767895.1. Taxonomy (NCBI): domain Eukaryota; kingdom Metazoa; phylum Arthropoda; class Malacostraca; order Decapoda; family Penaeidae; genus Penaeus; species Penaeus vannamei. The sequence continues at coordinate 40,184,739 of NC_091552.1, forward strand.
TAGCTACAATCAACAACCTTTCACAAATATAAATTTTGTCTGAGAAGTTGTGGTAACTGTAACAATAAAAGTGCTACCCTTATTACACATAAAAAAATGGCATCCAAGTGCTTGCATTGGTAATTGCATTTGAAAATAAAAAAGTAGATTTTCTTTTTTCTACGTGTATCTCTTAAACAGAAGAAAAAGTAAGAGCAAAGAGGGGATAAAATCAATAATATGAGAAATTAAACAGAATATCAAATTTACATACCTTGGATAAGGAGTGTATGTGTGACTGTGTCTTGTCCATAGGGATTCTCAACATGGCAGGTGTACTCTCCAGCATCATCACGAGACACTTCACGAATCAGCAGAGATCCCTCAGTCAAAAGACGCATGCGATCATTGGGGGTAAATGGTTCACCACGGATTGTCCACCTATAAATGGGAAAGGGAATTTTATTTACAACATCCTTCTTATCAAGCTAATATAAGTTCTATACACAGTTTTTTTTTATCCACAGTGATATCACTTTAGTGCATACATGTATACAATCTGCTTTATAACAATATGTTTATATCAAATAAATAAATTAAGGAAATCTTCCTTAGGTCTTTTTCAGTGCCAATCAGTACCTGATATCAGGGGTGGGGAGACCTACAGCCTGGCAATGGAGCTTGACATCTTCCTTGTATGTGGCAACATATTCATCATCAAAGGATGCAATCTTAGCAGGGACTAAAAGCAAAAAAAATATTAGAAACATAACTTAAAATTAGCAATTAAATGAAAAAGTATCTTTCAAGATCTATAATATTACCATGATAGATATCAGTGATATAATATAAGATAAATATTCTTATGAGTAGTAATCTGAGCATCAGCATGCTATAATCAATAAAATCTGTAATACGTAAAAAAAAATCATAACTAGATTGAATCAACTATGGAAACTGTATACACCTTTGCTTGACAGTTTTAGATGGACAGATTCAGACTTCTCTCCTTCTCCAATGGTTGTAGAGGCCGTTACCCAAAAGACATATTCATCACGCTGTTTAAGTCCATTTGCTTCGTAGTTCAGTTGAGATGATAGAAGTTTCTCCTGCTCTGCCTATATACAAAGTACCACAAATATTAATCTCCAAAGCTATATAACAAGGTGAAAACAATAAACCAAAAATTTAAAGAAAGACATAATAAACACTAATTCTCAGTGTCTTACGAAACATTCACAATATCTTAGTTCCTACCTCACTGTCACTCTTTCCCTCTTCCTTGAAGTATACAGTGTACTGAGTAATGATACCATTAGGACGGTCTGGGGGAAGCCAAGATACCAGGATGGAGTCAGCTGACATAACCAGAGCCTTGACAGAAGTGGGGGCATCAGGAACTGAGAAAAAACAGGAACAGATTAGCTTTTTGTGATAACCAATCAAATACATCAATTCTTTCAAATAGACACACAATACATACAACGAAAATTTTCTTATTCAGAAGACTACCAGAGCAGTTTCATACATGAGCCTTCTTTTTGCACTAAGGTTCATATACCAGAGGTATCTCTTACCATCCTGATCAGTCTGACAGTGAATGGGCTGTGATCGTACTCCTTCACCACCTGATGTGAAAGCCAAAACCTGGAGACTGTAGTTAGTGTACTTCTGAAGTCCATGGAGGTGAGTCTCAGTGGAACTAGTAATTTTTGTGTCCTTTCTCTCTTCATCTGCAAAATTTGGGTTAGAATATTTGAAGATCATCAAATCTTTTTATAAAAAGGAAACTATATCAAGAATGATAAAAAAAGACTAGCAGTAATCAGATTACAAAATATTTTCGAAGATAAGTACTTCCACCTTACTTACCATACCACTTGTCAGATGGTCCATAGATTACTTTGTATCCCTTGATCACTCCCTGTACAGTCTCAAGTGGAGGTGAGGCCCAAGATACACGGATGGTCTGAGAAGTCAGAGTTGTGCAGGTGACATCATGAGGGGGTTGTTGGGGGGTCCCTTCAGCAGTGTAGGAGCGGATTTCCTCAGTTGTGGGTCCTTGTCCAATCTTGTTGAAAGCAGATACTACAACAGCGTATTCAGTGTACACTCTGGGGAATGAGGAATTTCAGGATGTAGATACTACAAAGCATATTATTGAATTACAATTGTGTAGTACCAGATCAATCAAAATTAACTGAGCTCAGTCACAGAATCTTACTGCAGCTTCTTGATAGTCAGTTGATGTTCTTTGCCCACTTCCTTGCTGAATTCCACAGTTTCATAGACATAAGAGGTATTTGATGATGCAAGACGGTAGCCTACTTGGTAGCCCTGGATGTCTCCATTCCATTCCTCCCTAAGAGGTGGCTTCCACTTCACACGGAGGGAGTTCTGGTCAACAGCTTCAACTTTGAGGTCACGTGGTGCGCCACTTGGTGCTATAATAAGGGAAGGTTGTAAGTCATCATGGCATACATATCACACTTAGAAAAATAACCAAAAACTTATTCAGAAATTAAACACAGCAGTGCCTTTATGGAACATGCATAAAATGCCAAACAATGATAATACATAATGAACTTTGAACCTTCTCTGTATATGACATACTGAACTTAAATTTTCAATGAAAAAGGCTTACCTTCCTCGGCAGTGATGATAGTCACAATGTCTGATGGGTCAGAATCACCAATCTCATTCCTTGCAACAATGCGGAGGTGATAGGTAGTTGCTGGGCGGAGATCCAAGACAGCTGCCATGTTCTGGTTTCCAGGCACCATCATGCGTTCACCATCATTTTCCCAGTTACCTGTAGAGTAAAAAATAGTAATGTTTTTAAATTGCTTTCTAAGTATCTGAAATATGAATGTCTATATACTATATACTGTATTTTGATATATGGGCACATATTCAATTGTGCACATCTATAGCTACATATATATATAGTATATGTAAATCATGAATCTGTGCATGTATATATATTCAATACTTACGTCGGCTAAGCTTATATTCCACAATGTATCGGGTGATAGGAGAGTTTCCATCGTAGGGAGAAGTCCAAGACAGTTCCACTGATCGGCCACTCTTGTCAAGAACCTTAAGGCTACTGGGTTGTTCAGGGCGTTCTGCAAACATGAAAATAAAATATATAACTTATGTTTCATATGGATATAACAACAATTTGGTAAATGTTATTTTACAGTGGATATTGGCAATCACTTTTATTTTCATTCAAGCACATAGATAATTATAGAGATAATAGCTATAATAAAATCCTATGCAAATATCTCATTAATTTTCAAAATCATATTTTCTCAAAAACATCAGATAAAGCAAGAACATTATAGAATTTACATACCTTGAATGATGAGGTTGATGTTGGTATCTGCACTTCCAAAAGCATTGGTAGCAACACAGGTATAAACAGCAGAGTCAGTGCGATCAGCTGACTTGATGCTAAGACTGCTGTGGACACTGCCACCATGCATTTCTTCACGGATTGTGTACCTATATTTTCAGTTGGGAGTTTTTAAATGTGTTAGGCACAAAGTCTAAAAGCATCCGAAGTTAATGTGTAAAATGACTCAGTCAAACTTGTTGGCTGCTGATAATCTGAAAATATGTCTAATATACTATATGACATGTACTTACATATATATATATATATATATATATATATATATATATATATATATATATATATATATATATATAGATATATATATATATATATATATATATATATATATATATATATATATATATATATATATGTATATATATATATATATATATTTACATATATATATATATATATATATATATATATATATATATATATGTATGTATATATATATACGTATGTATGTATATATATATACATATATATATATAAATATATATATATATATATATATATATATATATATATATATATATATATATATATATATATATATATATATATATATATACATATATATATATACACACAAGTGAATATTATTGCACCAAAAACACATGCAGGTACTGAACTGCACATGTATATTACAAAGCAATTATGCATACTACTGTACCAAAGTAAAATGTCTTTCACAAGGTGTTCGTACAAGGCCAAAAAATGCTACCAAATTTCATTTATGTATGGCACCTTGGTTTAGCTGCGTCGTCAACACTGTGCTTGTCCTTCCTCCAGCGGATGCTAATGGGGGTTTCTCCTCCAGCCTCACATTCCAAGACTGCATCTTTTCCACGTAGTGCTGTCTGATTGCGGTACTGAATCTTGAACTGTGAGGGAGCTGAAAAGGTATAATGAGAAAATTAGTGTATAGTTGACACCTGATAATTAATATAATGAAGCATTAAAAAATCCTCAAACAAGAAAGATAACAAAAAGACAGAAAAGTGTCAAGAAAAAGATAAAGAGCTTACCTTGGACCCTAACGTAGATAACAGTTGACAGTCCAGCACCAACACCATTGCTGGCTTCACACAAGTAATATCCTTCATGAGATTTCTGAATACTGCTGATATGGAGAGTACCATCATCAGTAACCTTAATATTGGGGTTGTTTACATCAAGATCACGATAGTCACCAGGGGTATGTCCTGTGGAGAGGAAATGCAATTAGGAGATGACAAAGTCAATCTCTCTCTCTCTCTCCTCTCTCTTTCCTCTCACTCTCTCTCTCCTCTCTCTTTCCTCTCTCTGTCATTCTCTCCTTTTTCTCTCTCATTCTCTCCTCTCTCTCTCTCTCACTCTCTCTTCTCTCACTCTCTCACTCTCTCTTTTCTCACTCTCTCGCTCTTTCCTCTCTCACTCACTTTCCCTCTTCCCTCCCCCTACTTTCTAGTATCTTCCACTTCACACAAATTTTACTATTACATGCAAATCAACAAACCTGCAGCCTTCTTCCATCCGAGAGTGGGTCGTGGGAAACCATCTGCTTTGCATTCTAGCCTAGCATCACTGCCAAGAGCAAAGGCCTTGTCTGCAGGTTCCACAATCCAGCGTGGTGGTACTGTTGAAGTCGTGCACAAAACATGTTAATTCTTGTATAGTGACCATGAGTAAGGCAACCAACCCTTTTAAAGTCTATAAGAGTGAAATCACATTTATGGTGAATCCAATTTTACAGACTTGAGAAATGGTCTCTTACCCTTTTGATTTTCATGGAGTAGTTATATATCACTGACTTTAAAGTTAATAGTATAATAGTTGACAGTATATGAAATAATTCAAACTGAAAAACTCACTGATTAATTACTTTATAATGAATTTCATTATGAATGGAATCAAATCTACCAATGTATAATTCAATCAAATTAACTGAGGTCAAATACTGAAAAAGGAATTTATTTTCAAGATATGACCATAAAAATATCTTAAAATTAATGTTAAAGTCTTAAAATCTAAAAGCTAATCTAATTGAAGCAATCACTAAGCATGCAAAAACACAGAACTAAAGAAAAATAACCAAATATACCCATTCTGTACCCTCAATTAATTGTTCCCATAAACCAGTGTAGTGCCATGGTACTTGGATGTGATCAGGGAAAGGATAGGATTGGAAATAAAGATCCATAATTCAAAGTTAGTTCAGGCAACTCTTAATCATTCTCTTAATCTGCTAAGCAACGAAAAATCCTGACAGTACCAAAGTCAATTTGCCTGCTTTAAAAAAGAAAATGAGGCTAGGTTTTAGGAAGGCTTTAGGATATGTGTATATATGTATGTAACTGTGAATGTCAATTAGGTTTATGGGAACACTGCAGGGATGAGAACAACATAAAATAAATGTTCTTGTATTGACTTATATTCTCCCAGATTATTTCATTTCAATCTATATCTTAATATGCATAAGGCATTATTTACATCTATAGTTAGTGACACCAATATCGAGAAGTAAAACAGTATTGAGAAAGCCATTTTAAAATAATTTCAGCTACAAAATTTAAAATGATTGTGTAATTTTTTGAATGAAACAATTATCTGAGAGGACTACATGAGCCAAAAGACAAGCAAACAGATAGACACAATAATTCCTACTGTATCTGTGCATATCTACATGCTACTGTCATGCACTGAAAATGTGAAAAATAATAATAAGGAAAAATTAAAGAGAAGTAAAGATCTTTCATGTAGCTAACAGAAAATAACTGTAGGTATTTGTTAAGGTCAAGGAAATAGGTTAGGGTATGTGTTACATGAGATTCTCCCTGTTCCTTCATTTCTTTTTTGTGTAGAAATGACAAAAAAAATTCCAATTGGGTATATAGCCAATTTGTTTTTCACTGTTAGCGGACACCCTCAAACGCCTTTTTTCATGGTGTTCTATCACTTGTTT
>NC_091552.1:40198567-40203567 GCF_042767895.1 Penaeus vannamei
GGTCACCTTTACGTAGTACACAATTGACTTGTGCCAAGTCTCCCTCGTAAAATGCCTGAGATCCGAAGTCTATTGGTATTATCTGAGGAGGTTCTGTAATAGAGCAAATTTGATTTTGAATTTTCAAATGCTACTATGTTTGTACACATATAAGGAACAGGGAGAGAATAATACTTATCCATGGTAAAGAAGCAGAAATGCCAAATTGAAAAAATTTGTAGAACCTGTACCCCACATACACGATTTCCAAAAAGATCCGCTGTGTACCATTGACAATTATAGTTGTGTCTACTTGGGTAAATCCAGCCTTATTAACAGCCCTACAGCTGTAGTTGCCCTGATGGTGTGCTCGCACTGGGTCAAGAGTCAGAATGCTCGTCCTGCTGCCCATATGGTCAATGTAAGTGTCATCTGTGTTCACCAGTAGTATCCCATTGTATAACCAACTAAATGTTACTGGGCGGTCACCCTTACGCAGCCTACAGTTGGCTTGGGCCATGTCACCCTCATAAAATGCTTCAGAACCAAATTCTATAGGTAATAGCTGAGGTGGTTCTGTAAGAAAAACAAAAAAAGCTTTACTCTCATATTTTCATATTAGCAATTTACTGACTGACTAAGAACAGGAACAGGGAGAGATTCATATACTTCCATCGTTGCACTCCTACAGCTGTATCCTGCATTATTTTGTTAGTAAACAACCTAAAAGAAGTTTTAACTAAATTCCTCTGTACCATTGACAATGAGCTCTGCCTCTACTTCTGCTGTGCCTGCCTCATTGACTGTTCGACAGGTATACGTTCCTTGGTGATGTGCCTGGACTGGGTCAAGAATCAAGATGCTGGTCCTACGACCAACTTTAAGAACTTGTATTTCATCTGTCTGGCTCAGTTCTACCCCATTAAACATCCATGAGAAGATGACTGGCAGATCCCCTTTACGGAGCACACATGTAGCCTGAGCTAAATCTCCCTCAAAGAAGGTAGGTTCCCCAAAGTCTATAGGTGTTACTTGAGGAGGTTCTGTAAGGAAATGTGGTTTGTAATTTAGAGAGATTCTTCAAATTCTTTTCTTTAATAGATTCCCAAAGGAACAGAGAGAAGAAGCCTTAAAAAAAAGCATAGAACCCTTCACCAATTAGCATATCTGAGTTAACTTTTATTATGATAAGTTTTATTAATACCATTAACAATTATAGTTGCTCCCATTTGGGCTACTCCAGCAGCATTTGTAGCTAAACATGTAAAGTTTCCTTGATGGTGACCACGGACTGGATTTATCGTCAAGAGACTTGTTCTCTCTCCAATATTCAAAACTTCCACACTATCAGAAGCCTCAAGTAATTTTGAATTAAAGATCCACTTAAAAGTCACTGGTAAGTCTCCTTTACGAAGAACACAGTTGGCTTGGGCAAGATCTCCTTCATAAAATGTATCAGAACCAAAGTCTATTGGTAAAAGCTGAGGTGGTTCTGAAATTTAAAAAGTGGGACTATGTAAAGGTTGTATCCATAGAATAGCTAATGCAAATTGAGAGGGGTTACTGGGTGCATATGTAAAAGTAAATTCAGGCTTTCATGATGGTTTCTAAAACCACCACTAAACTCTCTAAGTGTGATCTAACCAACTTCAAAAAAAAGTGCTAATACCATTAACCCTAAGTTCTGTAGCATATTGAGCTGTTCCAGCAGCATTTGTAACTTCACAGATATATATTCCTTGGTGCCGGGCTTCCACACCACTGATGGAGAGGAGGCTGTTCCGTGCTCCAAGACTCACAATTCGTATCTCTGGTGACGGATTCACCATGGCACCTCTGAAGCGCCAAAGGAATGTCATGGGCACATCACCTTTGCGTGCCATGCAACTCGCCTGGACCGAATCACCCTCGTATACCTCAAAGTCACCAAAAGTCATGGGCATGATTAAAGGTGGCTCTGCAAGGTGGAAGCATGGACACTATGATGATGATAGATGACCCCAAGGTAAATTTTGAATTTTATCTTTAAATATTCATACCTTCTTTTTTATAACAAAAAATACCAATTTGTACTAGGCCTCTTTTTATTCAAAAGGTACTTAATATCAAGTGGCATTAAAGACATCTAGATCACACCATCGTTTTAGTATACATTCTTTAGCACATTACCATTAAGTTTGATTTACAAAGATTGCATTGGGATAAACATCCATTTCATTTAAAGGAAAGAATCACATTTAACATATGTTTAGCCTCAAGCTGCAGAGCTAATGTATGCAACATCTCACAAGGAAAATACGAGCAGCAAGAAAAATTGAGTGCATATGCCTTATCCATCTAATGATTCCTGATGTTTTATATATATATATATATATATATATATATATATATATATATATATATATATATATATATATATATATATATATATATATATATATAAATCAGAGATGCTTTATATGTCAAGATACAAACAAACACCAACATGTATATTCATATATACACACTGTTGTCTTTGAATTTACATGTCATTTGTTTTATATATGAGGATTTGGATTTACATCTAAGCATCCTCAAAAACATACAAATACATGTGCACATGCACACACACACACACACACACACACACACACACACACACACACACACACACACACACACACAAACACATACACACACACACACACACACACACACTCACACACACACACACACACTCACTCACTCACTCACTCACACACTCACTCACTCACTCACTCATTCACTCACGCACGCACGCACACACACACGCATGCACACACACACGCATGCACACACACACATGCACACACACACATGCACACACACACACACACACACACACACACACACACACACACACACACACACACACACACACACACACAAACACACACACACACACAGTAACATTCACAAACGCTTACATTTACACTCACAGATACAGTCAAGCTCATATGCACACTAACACTCACAAATACTCACACACAAACACATGCGAAACCCCACGTGCACACACCCATACATGCACACAAGCACACACCCACCCACCCACCCACAGAAACACACACACACACACACACACACACACACACACACACACACACACACACACACACACACACACACACACACACACACACACACACACACACAGTTTACATAATCCTCTTCAAATACAAGGAAAAGAGGAAAGAAAAGAGGCATGTGAAATGTGAGATGAGATCTTTACTGCCCTGACTAGAATTTAATATACTTGATCCATGGAGATTACAAACCCCTGATTTACAAGGATAAATTACATATCTGCCTTCCTAACTTTTATTTATTATCTATTTTTTTTACTTGTTTGAAGGTGCCATCCTAGCAGATAAAGTGTGTATGTGTATATATATACACATATGTTTATCTATATATATGTGTAACTCATTTTAAAATGGCTGACTCCAACACTCTTCAATGGAAAGGGAGAAGCCAGTGTTAGGCTTTAGATAATATAGGACAGTAACTGATAAGAAATACAGTGTGTTAGGGCTACTCAGCACTGGTAAGAAAGATTTTGCTCATAAGTACAGTGTCTCAATTGCAAAATTAGCTACAAATACCATGGACAGTCAAGGAAGCTCCAAACCGGTCTTCCCCTGCTGCATTTGATGCCACACAAGTGTAAACGCCAGAGTGGCCATGGGTTACATGTTCAATTGACAGGATACTTGACCGGGAACCCAATTTTACAGTGGTGACACCCATATGATGAGATACTTCTTGACCGTGGAAGTACCATCTGATTTTCAAAGGCGTGTCACCGTCACTCACAAAACACACAATTTGAGTGTCCTTTCCTGACCTGATTTCTCCCTCAAAGGAAAATGGTCGTATTCGTGGTGGTTCTGTAAATCATATTTCATTACATTTTTTCAACTATCAGTTAGAAAATAAGAAACCCTCATATTCACTCTAGAATGTTATAACATGAAAAAAAATCAAGGATTCAATATCAACATACTGAAAAGAATTTTAGAAAATAATAAATAATAGTCACTTTGGAGGAAGTTGAAGAGGGTGGATGTACAGAAAAAAAAGAAAAAAAAAAAGCAAAATAATACTGATCATACAGATTAGTCTTGTGACTACCATGAACCACGAGAGATGCTGAAGACTTGTGCATCCCCATAGCATTGGAGGCAGCACAAGTGTACATCCCTGAGTGTGAGTGATCTGTCTCCGTTATGGTGAGAACACTCGATCTGCTGCCTAACTTTACAGTATTTATGTCATTCCTCAGAGTCATTTCCTGCCCATTGAAATACCAGTGGAAATCGATTGGTAGGTCTCCTTTGGGCACGTAGCAAAGAAGCTGAACTTCGCGTCCAGCTTCTATGTCACTATCAAAGCTGAGGGGGCTAATTTCCGGAAGCTCTGCAATAGGCACATCCCTGTTACTGTCCTGTTGGCTTTGCATAAGTTCTACTAAAATAGGTTGGCAAAACTTACCTAAGGCTTCAACATTAACAAATCCAAATATGTTCTAATCACACCAGTAAAAACTGCCCGCCCCTACCAATATCTTAAAATACTGGAAATCCAAAATTAAAGCGATCATACAGGAATTGGGGGAAATGGAAGAAGAGATGTAACATATTACAAAAACTGATAAAAATAATAAGCACATTAATGTATCAATCTTATACCTCAGTTAACAGAATCATTTCACTTTGATAATATAATCTACATAAAGTTCTCAATTCATAAAAAAAGAGACTAAACTGGGTGTAGGAACACAAGACATGCACTGGGACACATCACAAAAACAAATAAATAACTAAGCTTCAGCTTCTGAACATAAATAAAACCAAAATCATTTAATCACGAGTATAAGATATCAAGCCTAACTCATCTATCCGTTATATCATCATAGTACTGAGCACACTACATGTTTACCATGAACCACAAGACGTGCTGTGTAGCGGTCTTCACCAGCAGGGTTGGCTGCTACACACGTG
>NC_091552.1:40208567-40211067 GCF_042767895.1 Penaeus vannamei
AACCCAGAGTTCAGCAGACGATCGTTGTTGACCAACAGGATTAAAGGCAAGACAGGTGTATGTTCCAGTGTGCTCCATACTAACAGCACGAAGAATCAAAAAACTCATTTTAGAGTCAACCTTGTTGATCATAAATTTGGGAGATGACATAAGGGGCATATCATCCTTGTACCACTGAAGTGTTACTGGCTCGTCCCCTGTTGTCACTGTGCACGTCACTTGAAGTAGCTGTCCTTCTTGGACCTCCGTTGGAAACGTAAAAGGTAAAATTTCTGGTTTCTCTGCAGGATGACACCACATACAGAAGCTCTATCAATCACCATGTAAGATGATATGCTTACTAAATAACTCCATAGAAGCAAATATATCCAAAACCAACAAGTCTGTGGAAAACATTAAGATAGATTTTCAATCTACGATTAAAACCAAAATATGTTTAAAGGGGTTCATAAAGAATAATTTCAACTGCACAAGCCTAATGTCTTCCCTTTTTATAAAGAAAGGCAACTTACTAATTAATCAACCAATCAGTCAACCCTCTTATTTTCTAGATTGAAGGTAAAAATAGTAAGACACAAAAAGATGAACAAACCAAAAAAAGAACAAGGCAAAAACAAACATCAAACTGGAAATATTCTAGACTTCAAAGAATGAGCGCCATCATATTACCATAAAAATAAAATTGAGGTGTTTCCACTATTACTTTTGAGTCCAGATATGTATATGACCCAGCATCCTGCCTTTACCAATGCAAGTTCCTAAAGCTCTTCCTTCTGGTAACACATCTGTTGTTGACATTGCATCAAGTAATTTTTCATTTTATAAGCAAACAGATACAACTCTCACATAATGTGCCATTATTGAGTAATCCAAAATCAACCAAAGACAATACAATCCATCACAGATCTAATCCTCTCAGAAATAACTATCTCTTGGATAATTCATAACATAGAATAATAAATGCATTCTGAGGCTTTTGAGTAATTTTTGTAAATATGCCTGATCATTTCACATAAATCACATAATGAATGATGATCTTTTGGAGTAAACTGAAAATTCTTTTTTGGGGGATAACAAAGGGAAAATAGCAAAGGATGTGCATTGTAATTCAACAAAACCCATCTAACATGTCAAATTAGAAGACTGAAGAATCAAAAATATAATCAAGTTCTAAATAAGTAATCTGAGACATCCTGACAGTGTTAAATAACATCATTCCAATGTATAAAAAACATTGATTGTGTTGCTGGCAATCATTTAACACTCTCCAGTCTGGCCTCAGAGCACACATGTTTTTTTTTTTTTTTTTTCTGCATGGTCAAAACTACTATGGTGTGTTTACTACCCTAAAAAGAATGATTATGAAGAAAATAATTTTCACACTCTACTTTACTGGTGAAGAGAAAACTAAAAAATCTAATGTCTGTGTAAAAAATAACGCATTTTACACATCCATGAAGTCCATCATTCATGTGCCATGCCAAAGAATATTTGTAGGATTACCCATTACTTCCAAGGTTGTTGTAAAAGTTGCCTGACCAACAGGATTGAATGCTTTGCATGAGTATGTTCCTGAATGTTCAGAACCAGCATTCTGAAGAATCAGCAAGCTCATCTTTGAGTTAATTGTATTTATCATGAACTTCGATGAGGATATGAGAGGAACATCATCTTTGTACCACTGGAGTGTGATGGGTTCATCTCCTTTCATGACTGTACAAGGGACCTGCAGAGGCTGTCCTTCATTCACCTCAGATGGAAATGAGAACGGAAGCATTTCCGGCCGCTCTGTTTAAAAAAGGTTTCAATATTCTTCAAGTTATTTAATCTTTTCGACTTTTTCTTTTCTTTGTTCATTCTAAGGTGGTAGTAAGACAACAATCAGCAGAAAAAGTCCTATCACAGGTTTAAATACAGACAAGACAGTTGATGACTGAATCTGATTTAGATATTCAATATTTAGGAAAGATCTTGAATATATCACTTGTATTGCGAAGATATTCATTCTACTTCATATCTTTTCTACATTTACCAACATGAACACAATTCAAAGATCTTAATACTGTAACCTCTTCCCGTCACTGAAAGTCTTCAACTCAGAACATGGTACTCTTCCAAACACATAAAATCCATATATACAATCTAAATTATGCTTTTTGACTTTGCAAAATCCCTGAGTAAAATTATACAATGTAAATTGGCTCTGGCACAAACTCCAGTCCAATACTATCAAGAGAAGGATTACATAAGAAGATACAAAGAGAGAGTGATCTCACAGGAACCAATGTTATTTGAAAAGGATCAAGAATAAACAATGACATTACTGATAAATTTAGAATATGAGAGGTCCTCAGGCATACAAGTAACTCCCTCTATTCAATTGCAATTTGTGGTAGCAGATGATTCATCCCATGGAATGATATACAAATTGCAGAATTTCAAATTCATTTCCTGACCTAGCAGCAGACAATACACTAAAGGTTTAGGGAAGGTAAAGGCT
>NC_091552.1:40221067-40223567 GCF_042767895.1 Penaeus vannamei
AGCTTTATCAACATTGCACTAAAGAAAAACTCCACCTTGAACTTTTAACTGCGAAGAGACCTGAGTGGAGCCCACCATGTTGCTTGCTCTACATGTATACAAGCCAGCACTATGCGAGGCAACACTGGGGAGCAGAATGCTGCTCACTTTAGGTGTCAGATGACTGATGATGGTTTCATGATCTGAATGCATGAGCTGATTGTCCTTAAACCACTGAAGTGTGATAGGTTCATCTCCAACCGTGACCAGACAGGATATTTGCAAAGGTGTGCCTGATGACACCTCATCAGGGAATGCAAATGGCAGAATTTCTGGCTTGACTGTAGTGTCATTATAAAAAGAAACTTTAGAATAATTCATACCTGATTTATTTCTAATTCTATTACTTTTTATGGTAATAATAAAAGATACATCAGAGTAAAAAAAACAATCACTATGCACTATTCTCATACATTTATATAAATAATCATAATAACTACCTCTTAATCCACCCCTGCCCCACTTACAAAGCAAATTGTTTAGCCTTTCTATCTGTTCATACATATCAGCAACCAATTTATATTCTTACAGCTTCCTGCCATATGTCACTTGGGCTCTACGTCTTCACTTTTAAGCTTCTAAATCTAATACACAATTACACTAACTGCTATCATGCTATTCTAACCATTCATATAGTTTCCTCACACTACTAATAAACTATTCTGTTAATTACATTCTCCTTTTATCAGACAATCATATACTCTATGCCTAGTTATTTCTTCATACTTTTTAGTTATCAGGTTGCATATATGGAGCACAACAATGTACCTAAAATGCTCTTATTGTATGCATCAGAAATAACATACCAGTACCTATTATATTGTTGAATTTTCATTCACAGAATTCACTTCAGTTGACTTTTCCTTATTGTTTTGTTTACAAAAATCATGTACCATTACTAAGTCTTCTTTGACCTTCCTTCTGGATATCAAGAGCCCCTTTGTTCTACAGATACCACTTTGGAAAGAATTCAGCTTTCTTTACATTACAGATTCTGATATACTATACTATTGCCTGTGTTAAAGAAAACATGGCTTCCTATCAAATTTCAGAGCCAATTTCTTTTTGCTATATACAAATAGCATAAACTAGTATTCTTCATCTAGGGAAATATCTAAATTGCTCAATACCTGTCTGTAAATGAAGGATATGGTGGGACAGAAACAAGCAAACAAAGCAACCTATTTCAGAGAACTTTGGCAAGCAAAATGGGAAACCTCCACCTTGAACTTTGAGAAGTGAGGAAACTTCAGTTGAGCCAACCATGTTGCTTGCCCTACATGTGTACAAGCCAGCGCTCTGTGAGTTAACACTGGGTAGCAGAAGGTTACTGACTTTAGGCGTCAAGTTATTAATGATGGTTTCATGATCTGAAGCCACAAGCTGACTGTCTTTATACCACTGAAGTCTGACTGGCTCGTCTCCTTCCGTGACCAAACACGATATTTGCAAGAGCTTTCCTGATTCCACCTCATCAGGGAATGAAAAAGGCAGGATTTCTGGTTTGACTGTGGAATCACAACAGCATAATCATCATTTTAGGTTCAAGGGAAGGAAATTCTGGCCAATTCTTTCTCTTTAAGGAACTCTTGAGAGAATATATGATGGAAATTGTGTATTTACAAAAAAAAATAATAATAATAATTAAATAAAGCACAGCCTCCCTAAGCCTTTTTAAAGCTACATCATTTAACTTCTTTTGATATGGTTGGGATTGGGAAAGTAAAGGATATAAACTATGTTTTAACAAAGACATAAAATAGTATAGAAGAGAGGAACACAGCTTGCAAAAAGTTTAACAGACAGTTCCTGTACCCTCAACACGTAGCATGATTGTCTCCTCTACTTTCCCAGCCTGGTTGGAAGCCACACAGGTGTAGCTCCCAGAGTGAGCTTGTTTCACCTGAAGAATTACAATGATGGCCATTGTAGGTGTTGGAGATGAGACAGACACCGTTGGGTCCATAATGAGTTGGCCATCTTTGAGCCAAACTAACGATGGAGGTGGGGACGACTGGGCAATACATGACTGCTGGAAGGTGTCACCCTCCAGAACTTGAAGATTATCCATGAGTGGTATAATACGAGGAAGGTCTGCAAGCATTCAGAAGCTATACAATCTCAGTTCTCTTTACGATGGAGTAATTGTCTCCGCTGCGTTGCCATTCAGTTTATGGAGAAAAATTCACCAGAGCTAGTGGGGCAATCTGCACCACTTTAATTTATTTTTGAACTCGCTGCCTTAATTTGTTCCAAAGATCCCATGCTCCAGTGTTAAAATAAGGAATGTGTCTTGCAAGTCTGACACAGAGACAGCGTGCAACCTTCTAAGCAAATCTATAGTTCTATGACTAGATAAAACTTATCACATGAATAGGCTTAAAAACAGCTACTGATGATGGCAGAAAGGACAACAGGAATAATAAATGAATAGCACAAAAATTATCAAAAGGAAAATATA
>NC_091552.1:40231067-40261067 GCF_042767895.1 Penaeus vannamei
TTCAAAACAAACAAATTGTTCTCACCCATGACCTGTACATCAAGATCTCCACGAGCAATGTAACCCTCTCTATTGCGGGCAACACAGGTGTATCTTCCTTGGTCAGTGGAGCCCTGGACAGCTTCAACGATGAGAGTGCCATTGGGGAATGTCTTCTGGCGGTGGTTGATGGGCAGCATGCGGCCGTCTAAAAATTATGGATAACTTGTATCTTACAGTAACCATATAATCCTACATGCTCCCATCATTACTGCCTTAAAAAAATACTGCTTCATATCTTTGTTTCTGTGCAGACTAATAATTTTTTAGAAACTATCTATGGTACACTATAGCTTGTCAATATAGTTAACAAAAGTATAATTAAAGGTATTAATATTTTACTCTTATGTCACTCACATCATTGAAAACTATCATAAAACCATACTTACTCTTTTCCCAAACAATAGAGTCAATGGGATATCCAGTAACGGGGCAGTGTACAACCAAGTTTTCTCCAGCAACAACTGCAGACTTAGCCATAGGCCTGTAGGTGCATTTTCATTTAGTAACATTCCAAAGTATAACAACTTTGTGGAAAAATAGGATCACATTAATGGTAATGTCTATTATAAATCATTTTTTTTATACTAATAATGTCATGAGAATTCAATGATTGGTATTTCCTTCCATAATACTTAAAGCGATGAAAATTACAAACCAATAGAAATTTCAAAATTAAAATTAATATCCGAAAATCCCCGTCTCACCTAATATAGGGCAATCCATAGACATTGAGCCTGGCGGCATGACGAACAGAGCCAACAGTGGAGGAAGCAATGCAAGCATAGAGGCCACCATCAATTGTGTCAACTGCAGAGATGTTCAAATAGGAGACCACTTCACCATTCACTTCACCGATTTGCATGCTGAAAAGAAAATTTTCATGAAAGTTTATTAAAAAAAATATATATCTTTCTACAGTGCTCTTTGCATCCTTTATATCAATATTCAAAACAATGAAATTACTTCAATAATGTTCCTCAACACATGATATAACCAAAGAACAAAGTCACACATGTTATCATCCCTACACTATTCCCTTTCAAGCAGTCTAAAAATACAACTATTCTTAGTCTAACCGTTCAGAGTTAGCGAGGCGAGCTCCGTCAAGTTCCCATGTGATCTCAGGGGCAGGCCTGCCAGCTGCGACACACTTGAGGAATACTGCTGGTCCAGGTTGGAGAGTGATGGTTTGGAAGGTGTCAATCAGCTGTGGGGGCTTGGCTGATCAGAGGGAAAAAATCATTAGAAATAACAAAATAACTACAATAAACATGATAACAACATGATAATGATAATAGCAATGGTGATTATGGTAATAGCAATGATGATAATGATAATGCTAATGATAATAATGATAAGAGTAATGATGATAATGATAATAGCAATGATGATAATGATAATAGCAATTATGATGATGATAATACTGATGATGTTGATAATAATACCAATTATGATATTTGCAATTATCATCATCATAACACTGATGATGATAATAGCAATGATGACGATGATGATGATGATGATGATAATGGTGATGATGATGATGATGATGATGATGATGATGATGATGATGATGATGATGATAATGGTGATGATGATGATGATGATAATGGTGATGATGATGATGATGATGATGATGATGATGATGATGATGATGATGATGATGATGATGATGATGATGATGATGATGATAATGATGATGACAATAACCTATAACAACAATAATAATAACAATAATAAAAATATCAATAATAACAATAATAACAATATAATGATAATAGCAACAATAATAACAGCAACAATAACTACAACAACAATAATAATATTATTATCATTATCATTATCATTATCATTATCATTATTATTATTAGTTTTATTATTATCATCATTATCATTATCATTATCATTATCATTAGTATAATTATCATTATTACTATCATTACTATTATTACTATCATTATTATTATCATCATTATAATTACCATTACAACAATAATGATAATAAATAATCATATTTTACATATAATAATTTTTACATCTGCCTATATCTTTTCATATATTTTATGTACTTACATCGTCCTCCAAGTTTGAGTTCAGCGGTTCCTTGTGCCGATTCCTGGTCATTCCTAACAAAACACTGGTACATTCCCTTGTCCTCACGACCAACGGTGTCAATGCGAAGAACAGCTTCCTTGTGGTCTAAAAAATACAATCAAACGATGAAGACAACTTTCAAAATATGAACAGATACAGTCAATTTAGTTTCATTTTTTCTAAACAGTATTTTCTTACACTTCTGTCTATTACAAAATATGGAAACTTTCCTTTATCTTTCCCATCAAAAATTAGTAAACACTCAACATAAAACTAAGCTTAAGAGAAGTGAGTACTAGTCAAAAAAATAGAAAAAAAATCACCTTTAAAATCTGTGTATCAAATATCCCCTCCAGCATCAAGATCACTCCATTAAAACTTATATATTCAGCATATGAAAAGCAAGAACTTTTGATCTACTAAGGATCTTGAGTACCATCTCTATAATAGATGGATATCAAAAGTGAATTTAGGCTTAAGAAAAAGATTTCTCTAGAAATCCATTTTCTTTTTTGATAACCAGATATAGTAATATCAGCTTAAGGAATTATGAGACTGAATGTACAAAAAGACTTACCGAGTGGAATGCCATCCTTGAGCCAAGTAACTGACTTAACAGGGTTGCCTCGGTAGGTGCAGGTAAAGGTTGCTGGGCGTCCAAATTCAACAGTCTGAACCTTGGGTTCAACTTGGGCACTTAGGGGAGCTTAGAGAGAGAAAAAAGTACATAATCATCCATGATAGTGAACTGTTCTGACAGACAATTATTTGTCACAATCTGGTATAGCATGATAAATAATTTTCTTAAATGTGTATGTATCCGAAAATGCACATATCAATACATAGGACTTTTATACCCTACCCGTGACAGTGAGCACAGTCTCGACGCTCTCGCCGCCGACAGAGTTGTTGACGACGCACAGGTACTTGCCAGAGTGCTCCACCTTGGCGTTGATGATGACCAGGGTTCCTCCCACTTGCTTCACGCGGTCGCCGAGTTCCACTGCTGCCTTGCGTCCTCCTTCGGAAACCTTGAACCACCTGGGGGAAAATGCAAGTATTAGAATCTCTGTCAATTTTATTTTAGACCTTTGCACCGACTTTTTTTTTTTTTTTTTTACTTTATAGGAAGAAATTATCTAATGGAAGAATAGGCAAAATATACAAATATAGATAATCTATGATGAACAATAATAGTCTTACTTAAGGCTGAAGATTATTCACAATACCAAGAAAGATGAAATGGTGCAAAGATCCACAAATGATGATATAGTCACCAAAAAACTCGAAAATTTGGCATCTGCTCCCGTTCTATGGCAGTTGGTGATCACGAGTTCACATTAGTCTTGACAAAGCAGATTTAAGTCTGTCCGTATAAGCATTTGAATAAACTTTTCCCAAAAAAAGAAAACACAAATAAGCCACATTCCAGAAGTAGATTCTCAACAGGAGTGAGTCATGAGGCATGTTCCTTCACAGAACCGCATTCCATGAACTTAACTGATGCCCCGGAATCATGGCCAGCAATACTCAAGGTTCATTTAGTAAAGCTTTTTAGGGGTAGGTGTATATTCCATCTAAAATGTAATTCGGAGAATAATTCACATCGTTCAGATATGAATTCGCTTTTAAATAGTAGAAAAAAGGGGCACGGAGATTCATCCATCGGGTTTTGATCACACAAACTTCCCAACTTACCGATGAGAAGGGACGGGAAAACCCTGAAGAGGACATAAAAGAGTCACGTGACCTCTTAGCTTTCCCATGACTCGAGAAAGGTCACTCCCAGGCAGTCGTGGTGCGATGTTTCCCGCCGGAGCTAAAACAAACCCGATTTTTAACACCCGCTTTTATACAGGCAACTAACTCACTGGAGCCGAAACATGGGTACAGACTCATGCCACTTTTCGCCGATTGTACATATACGTTCCCAAAGATCGTAAACTAAATAATGATAATGAAGAGAAAAAAAGAACATATTTACGTAAGACGAGAAACCTAGAGAGCGCGACGTCGAGGCTTACGTGTACATGGGGATGGGGTAGGCCTGTGCAGGGCAGAAGAGCGAGGCCGTGGACCCCAAGAGAAGCGACGCCTCAGACAGTCTGCTGCCAGTCATGCGGGGGGGAACTCGACTCTTGGGCTCTGTGAGGACACGCTTATTTCTGTGTTTCTCTCTCTCTCTCTCTCTCTCTCTCTCTCTCTCTCTCTCTCTCTCTCTCTCTCTCTCTCTCTCTCTCTCTCTCTCTCTCTCTCTCTCTCTCTCTCTCTCTCTCTCTCTCTCTCTCTCTCTCTCTCTCTCTCTCTCCCCCCCCCTGATCTAAGTGTTGGTGATCAGTACCACCACCGCCTCTAGCACATCCACATGAAACTTTACTTGTTGAACGCCTCTCTAACGGGTTCCTTACTTATATTTTGGCACAGGGTACGCCTGGGCAGGGCAGAAAAGGGAAGCCGAGGATTCAATCTCGACTGCGACCTCTGGCACTCGAGTTCTAGTGACTCGTGGGGGGACTTGACTCTTTGGATCTGATAGAAACACAGAGTAAGAAAAGCAAAGGAAAATAAAGAAGGGGGAACACGAAAATGCACCTAGGAGCCTGAGAGTTGTTTCGCCTAGATAAATTTAGAACCTCAACCCCAACTGCCGACGAAGGCTGGTGGAGGCTGGCTGAAAAATTTACCTGTACTCCGGAAGGGGGAAGGCCTGGGCGGGACAGAGGAGGGCGAGACTTAACCCTGAGTCCCCTGAGAGCTCCTGCAGTCTGTCCCCCGATACCCTTGGAGGACCGTGGCTTCCCGGTGCTGTAGAACCCGAGTGTTAAGTGTGCATTCGTGAAAATCAGTTACATTTCGATACCAAAAGTCAGACAGCTATTGTAAGCAAGAAGCCTGAAGATCTGATGCTGTACCTTATGACTCTGCGGTTCCTGAACTCCAGATTTCATTACTGCCTTTTAAAGGTTCTTGTGAAATGCCATAGATCCAAACTATCCTCAAAATAACATAAGAACGAATTTCGGCAATCACATTTCTAAGCGACAGCCAAGACATCAGAGCAATCTAACTATAGTACATACTTCCACTTACACAACACACGCTACCTGATAATATGACAAAGGCCTAAAACCCCTGACTCGGCGGAACGCCCAATCTGTTCTTGCGACGCCGAAAAATGAGCATAAATGACAAGAACGCGAGGCGCGAGCGGAGCCGTTGACCCGCCCGGGCCGCCTGGGAGGTGCGGCTTTAAGCTGCAAGAACATCCGATCGATACCCACGTGGAGTGAGAGAGCTCGAGCGGGTCTCTACAACCTTGACGAGAGAGGCAAGTCTCGTGACGCTATTATTAAACTCGCTCTTTATTTCCTCTTTTTCTTTTCGCGTTATAAGGTTTGTGATATGCGCGTTCGTTTTAACGTGTGTGTGTTGTGATGAAATGATGCTTATACAGCTCTTTGCCAACTGCATGCTGGAAATCTATGAATGAAGTGTTCTCGCCCTGAGCGCTCTGGTCGCTCCGCTCTCTTTCATTCACAAACAAACGCGTGCTTGTTTCCCCTCTCTCCGTCCCTTTTATATTGTTTCGTTTTTCTTGAGCCTTCAAACCGCTGCTTTATGTTTTGGTGCACTTGAGCACGGTAAAACACCTAAATAGTTAAGGCTTTACTACAGTAGACTCCTGAATGTAAAAAATAAACAAATAAACGTAAAGCAATTTAAAAATTCGATTATTCATTGGCTGTGTACAATCCAATTATTGCCCACAGATATTCCACGGACATCAGCATTCTACGTACTCAACGCGCCTCTGGTATAGTGACGTTTCCCGCCAAAAATGTGGCCGCAGACTGCATGGGGCTCGCGAGGGCGAGAGGAGGGGGAGGCTCGTACCACATGACCCAAAACTCTCGCGCACACACGCACGCACACCGCTCCAAGGTTAACTTTCCGAGTTTGCTTTACATACAAACTGGCACCGTATTCATGAAGCCCGGAAGCGAGACTTAAGGAGCCGGTCCTTATACCCTGAAGGCTCCTCTACAGGGCCATCCTTACCTGTAGCTGGGCACGGGGAAGGCCTGGACGCGGCACGTTAGCGAGGCCGTGCCGCCCCCGGCGACGTCCAACGGGAACGGGATCTCCTGCAGCTTCGGGGCAGTACTCGTGGTCGCATCTATTGAATGTTGCACTTACTAAACGTTTCGCGAAGTTTGGGAAATGTAACCGTGTCGTATCTCAGCTTTTGGTTTGGGCTGAAGATGCCGGGCTACGTTACGCATGACGCTGATGTATAGGGGAGAGTGCTCAACCGACTACTCATGGCTACAGAGAGTTGTGTCTGTGTCTAGAGGAACCTGCCCAAAACCTCAAGGGCCGGAAGAGGCTGCAGACACTCGTACCTGTACTCGGGGATGGGAAAACCTTGCAGGTTGCACACTAAGGACTTTGAGGACTTCGCCGGGATGGAGCTTGGGATGGGCCATTCGCGGATTCTTGGCGCTGAACTGGCCTGAGGTTCTGCCAGGCAAAGCCAAAACAAACTGAGTGCTGGAAATCTAACATAATCTTGCCAAGGTGGGTTTGGGTTCCCCTGGGAAGGCATTTACACCGCTGTCGGATAATCTCCAAAAACTAACACAATGCACACGGATCCACAATATGTGAAATAGCATCTGAGTCGCAATCAACAGTTACTTTGAACGCACCTGTATGAAGGGACCGGGTGCCCCTGAACGGCGCACGAAAGAGACGTCCGGTCGCCCGCAGGCACTTGACTCTCCAAAAAACGAATTCCTGTGTCTTTCACTGACGGCCTGACAGTTGCCGTCAGTTCTTCACATGAAAAACACAAAGTGCGTTGGGTAGCAGACAAATTGCCTTTCTCGGCCACTCGCGGCCTGTCCCTGAGCCTGACTGTTGGCTACAAGTTACCCTGTGCATTATTCCCCTTCCTCTTCGGACCACTGGCACCGGGTGGATAAGATCACTCACCTGTTTTATATAAAGATGATCTCTGGTTACTCGCTGGACCACGCGCTGGCCAACGGGTATAATACCAGCAAGAAGACTTACCTGGCGATGGGCGCGGGAGAGCCCTGCACGCTACACGTCAGGGCAGCAGGGTCTCCCTGGCCCACGGAGCGCACCTGCCCCATGGAGTCCCCGTCCCTGCGCGTGGGTCTGACACTCGCTTGGGGCACTGGGGGTGCGGAGGGACACCTCGCTCGTCATGCGTGTTCAGGCATTCGTTTTCAGGGAGCAGCATTTACAGTAGGCGTGTGGGTGGTTGTGTGTGTGTGTGTGTACACAAATACCAACCTGAAGGCGGGCGTGGGATGGCCCTGGACCATGCAGAGGAGAGTCCCGGTATCTCCTCGAGACGTTTTCCTCTGCATGACCTTAACGTCGGAGTCTTTCACTGTGGGTCTTACGTTGGTCGTGGGTTCTTGAAAGATCGTCAACAGAATTTAAACTCAGGTCTGCTTCATAAGTTAGCAAGCATTCCTGAGTCCGCCCCAAAGCCGTGTGACAATAATCTTTGTTATCCAGTTAACGCAATGTGACTTTCAAATGTAGAGTTTTGTAAAAAATAATAAATAAACAGTATCATACTAGAAAGTCGTTTCTATACTTCTATAAAAAAAAAAAAAAAAGCAAAACGAACATAATGAAACGCAACCCTTCCTTCCGACCCGACTCACCTCACGGCCGGAGCGGGGGACGCCTGCACATTGCACGTCAGGGCAGTCGGGGACCCCCTGCCGACGGAGCGCATCTGCCCCATGAACTCGCCGTCCCTTCGCGTGGGCCTGACGCTCGCCTGCGGCACTGGGGATGGACGAGGCAGCCGTTCGCAGCGTGTGTCGTGTTTCGTCTTTTTGTGCGTCTCTTTCTACTTTTGTCTCGGGGTAGAATGCATTTTCTGGGAGACAAATGTTAGGGGAGGGGGCGCCGATACGAAGAAATGTTATAGCGGGCAATCAAATTTACCGTACGAATATAGGCGCGGGCGTGTGTACGTTCGTGTCGCGACATACCAACCTGAAAGAGGGCGTGGGATGGCCCTGCACCGTGCAGAGCAGCGTCCCCGTGAGTCCTTGGGACGTTTTGCTTTCCAGGAGTTTGATGCCGGAGTCCTTGACGGTGGGACGCATGTTGGTTGTGGGTTCTAGGGAGGGCGAGGAGAGGAACCAGAGAGGGGTTGAATCGTAACCGTGGCTCATACTTCAAAGTACTGTCAATTCAGGCTCGGCGCAAGCCTGAATCACTAAAAGAACGACTCGCGTGGTTGTTTTCCCTTTGCTCTGAAGCCTGAATCAGAGGTGTCATATATCCAAGAATGGCTTTTCTACGAAACGAAAATTTCTGTGTCGATTTCATTTCACAAGCTATATTTGCGGATATGTGCAGTCTATAAAAAATACACAAAAGCAACTCATTTTCCTCTCTCTCCCTCTCTTCTTGCTCTCCCTCTCCTAAAATGAAGCCTAGCAACATCCATGCCCAACATTACCTGAACGAGGGAGTGGGAGCGGCCTGGACAGGGCAGGTGAGAGCCGTCGGGGCGCCATGCTTCACCAAGCGCTTCTGCCCCATGATGTCGCCGTCTTTGACTGCCGGGGGCACACTGGCGTGGGGCACTGCAGCGCCAGCCACATGTTGTCGTCGTTAGTTGTTTTAGTATTTGTTATGTTTTCCGTTTGGCTGTCCACGTTTTCTTATTTTTTGCCCTATTTATGCCTATTAGGAGCTCAGTGCTGTTTTTTTTTAAGAACTTGTACCGACTGTATAAGTGTGTGTGTGTGTGTGTGTGTGTGTGTGTGTGTGTGTGTGTGTGTGTGTGTGTGTGTGTGTGTGTGTGTGTGTGTGTGTGTGTGTGTGTGTGAGTGTGTGTGTATGTGTAACAGAGAGAGAGAGAGAGAGAGAGAGAGAGAGAGAGAGAGAGAGAGAGAGAGAGAGAGAGAGAGAGAGAGAGAGAGAGAGAGAGAGAGAGAGAGAGAGAGAGAGAGAGAGAATCAAACCGAAATGGCTTTCCGGGGAAACCATCCACAGCTCCCAAAGACTTAAGCCCTCCAAGGTCCTGCTCGAGCGAGTGCCCAGACGTACCTGTGCGCGGGGACGGGGTGCGCCTGAGCCTGGCACATCAGCGTGGCCGCCCTGCCCTCGCTTGTTCCAGAGGCCTCTAATTTCTCTCTAAGAGAGAGTCGTGGCGCTGCCAGGCCTACCGGCTCTACAAACGGACAATTAGTGCATCTCAATAACTCTTTATGGCATCGAGCGCCTGGCTGGGCCCGTGGCTGCTCTGCCGCCTCGCTGCGACCTTCTCTCTAGCGACGGAGACTGGACTTACCTGTACTCGGGGACCGGGTGCGCCTGGGCCCTGCAGGTGAGCGTGGCCGTGTTCCCTACTTCGGTTCCGGAGGCATCTACCTTCTCACTCAGCGAAAGCCGTGGTCCCGCCAGACCCACTGGCTCTACATCGCGACAAAATCAGGAAAATAACCCTCATGCCACTAATTTACCTATAGACATTTGATCATCACAATCCCCTGCCGTCAACCGTGAGGGTTTTGGTTTTGTGATATAACTTATCTTACCTGTACTGGGGGACGGGGTGCGCTTGGGCCCTGCACAGGAGGGTGGCTGAGGCGCCCGCGCCCGTCTGGGAAGCGTCTACTTTCTCGCTGACCGACAGGCGAGGGCCTGCCAGCCCGACTGGCTCTACAATACGAATGAGAATAGAGGTTTTGCACACGACAACCTTTCCTGGTCCATGTAGAGTAAGCCTGCCGTCATTTCAGATTCAGAATATTACGCAAACATAATGCTTCTGGAAATATCTAATGAGTCAAAAACTGCGATCCACAATCCTTTCCACTTCGTTCATTGCCATGTGTCAACAACTCCAACTGCGCGTCACCTCCCAATGCCCAGCACAGCCTTTGCCTTGCGAAGGGCCAAGAGATGGGCGGCCGAAGGCGTGAGGCACGGAAGGGAAGCATTCGGTGCGAGCCGGCGCCTTCCTCCCCCGCAATTCACACCTGCCTCTCCGCTCCATTTTCTCACAGCAAAACCCGACAACCACCCGAATTAGCCCAATAAATAACCACGCCAGCGACAAGAGTGCACAATAGAAATTGATTTGCTACTCCGTAACGAGCCCTGCCACTCGCCCCGAGGACCGCCGAGGGGAACTAAATCTCCGTTCCCGAACAGGCTCCTGCGTCCTTCGCACACAAGGCGGAGCTGACATTTTTTTTCTTATCAAAGTTAGAGCTATAGAACACGCTGTCAGACAGAAAGATATATATATGTATGTAAATACATGTAAACAAATATATATATATATATATATATATATATATATATATATATATATATATATATATATACGTATCTATATTCATATATTTGTATATGCATATATATATACATATATATATGAAGGTATGTATGTATATATATATATATATATATATATATATATATATATATATATATATATATATATACATGTATGTATACATGTAAGTATGTATGCACACACACACACACACACACACACACACACACACACACACACACACACACACACACACACACACACACACACACACACACACATAAATATATTTATGTGTGAGTGTGCGTGTATGTATATGTATATGCATATGTATATGTATATATATGTATATATGTATAAGTAGAGAGGTAGAGTATAAGTAGAGAGAGAGAGAGAGAGAGAGAGAGAGAGAGAGAGAGAGAGAGAGAGAGAGAGAGAGAGAGAGAGAGAGAGAGAGAGAGAGAGATTGAGAGAGAGAGATACACAAGCACACGCATATACAAACATACAAACGTACACACAACCATACTGTGTACACATTTCCCCAGAATTTAAAAAAAAAAACATTTTCGAAGCCTCAACGGAGGGTGAATATCCCGAGATCTCTCCCCTTAAAAAACAGAGAAGTCCTGACCTGTACTCGGGCGTAGGATGTGCCTGGGCCTTGCACGTGAGCGTGGATGTCCTACCCACGCCCGTGTCTGACCCATCGAACCGCTCGCTGGCAGACAGGCGCGGGGCGGCCAGACCAACAGGCTCTATCGCCAAGAATAATTCATCATAAATCAGCACATTAATGCCGCTAACTCTACGTGAAACCTGAAGCAGGGGGGATGATGTAGGTGTTTGTCAGTAGGTGTCTAAATTAAGGAATACGGGTGCGCCTTCGTAGATTTCGCCCTACTCGACAGATAAGCAGCGCTGGCGGGTACCTGAACAGCGGCGTGGGGTGAGCCTGGGCGGGGCACAGGAGCGCGGCGGCCTCCCCGACGTCAGCAGCCGACGCCAGCCCCATCAGCTTCTCGCTCAGGGACAGGCGCGGGGCCGTGAGACTGGCAGGCTCTGGTGCCGGCAATGAATAATTAATTACTGATTGGCACTGCCGCCTCTCTCTGGGCATTGTAGGCTTCCGCCATCCCTACGAGGAACGCGTATCCGTCAACCCAATTTGCATAATGCATGGGCCTACAACTCCATCTATAATGCACACTCATCGGCCCATTACCGTCCGCATATGGGCCCACGAGATGCACTGAATGTTGTATAGCAAACCCCTTGATAAAGTGGATGCTGGCAATAGAAACGCAGAGTGTCACCTTCCAATATGATCCAAGGCTCCCGCCCATTGCAGGATTCGCGTGCAGTCAACCTTACCTTGTGCTGAGGGCGAGGCAGAATCTCGACGGCCAGCGAGCCTTTCAGCAGCACTCACCTGTAGGTCGGGACGGGATGGGCCTGTGCGTCGCAGGTCAGCACGCCGTCATTGCCCACGGCGGTGACACTAGCTAGGCCAGTAACTTTGTCCGTGAGGGCCATCCGGGGGGCGGTCAGACTCCTGGGTTCTGGTGTTGTTCAGTTGGCAATTTAGTGTTCAGTGCGACTGACTTTGTGTCGCGGTCTACCGAGGGAACCTGAATTCTTAACATATGTTTTAGCCTCTTTTTAAAATATGCTGACGGAAAGAGCCACAGCATATCAGCGTATTCGGTTATTTACCTATTTATTTTTCTTGACTGTAGAATCGCGTGACTTTCCTTAATTTACGAAGCTGAATGACCTGCACGTGTAATAAGTTCCGAAGGTGAACTCACCTATATTTCGGCAAGGGGTGAGCCTGAGCTTCGCAGGTCATAGCAGCCGCCTTGCCCGCGGCGGCCGCTGCTACCAAGCCGGACACTTTGTCGCTCAGAGCCATCCTGGGGGCCGAGAGGCTCTGGGGCTCTGTTGGCGCCGTGTCATGTTATTCTTCTAGTAATCTACTTGGCTCATATGACTAGACAAAATTAATATCTACCCTAAGGATGGAGCGATGAAAACAGTACTGGCGTGCGCTTGTGTGTCGGTATTCATGTTGTGTACACTCACCTGTGCACGGGGATCGGGTGTGCCTGAGCTTCACAAGTCATTACAGCCGTTGTGCTAACTGCTGCCGAAGACATCAGCACGGACACTTTGTCACTCAGAGCCATCTTTGGGGCAGAGAGGCTGCGCGGCTCTGTCGGTACCACCATGCGCTACTGATATTGTTACACGTTTCCCCGAAAGTATTTGGCAGGAGCTTGGACAAGGTTACCCCCGAACGTATTAAAATAAGATATACAGCGCCAGATCCAATATCCTCTTTCTGTTCATATATCTGCGAGTGTCTGTGTACGCGTGTGTGCCTGTGCAGGCTAACAGGTGTGTAACTGACCTGTGCACGGGGACCGGGTGCGCTTGGGCCTCGCAGGAAAGCACGGCGTTTTCGCCCTGAGCAGCAGACGACGCCCCGACGGTGATCTTGTCACTGAGAGCCATGCGAGGCGCCGTCAGACTCCGGGGCTCTGTTTCACGGACGTTTGTATCACAGACAGATAAACACTGATTGATAGAAGCCCAGTTTACTTGAGTTAAAAGATCCATTACGCATCTAGTGCAATGTTGCCTCTGTTACTTACGGGAGCCTTCGCAGTACCTGGACCGGGAGGCACATTCCTTGCATATTTCCCTCGATCCCAAGGTTCACATCCAACTATCACATAGAAAGTATCCATCCTCTGTAACCAAGAAAGATAAAGCCACTTCTACACACTGAGGCGAAGGCAGACTCTAATAAGTAACTTATCCTGCTTCCCATTACTTGTGTTGGGGCACGGGAAAGGCCTGGGCAGAGCACGTGAGGGTGGCCGGCTGCGAGACCTCGGCGGCGGAGGCGATCAGCTTCTCGCTGACGGACAGTCTGGGCGCCGCGAGACCCATGGCCTCTGTGACACGAGATCGTAAGCATTCCTTCGCGTTAGGGACACCGCCAAGGAGCCTCCCTGCTACCCGTTATTTATTTTTTTCTGAATGTGACTGAATAATATCCCTCCCTTTATAATGAAAAAGTTCAAGTTTTCTGCTAAATTGATCATCAATATTTACTACCGATCTTTGATATATACCAACATCTGGAGTACTACACACTACCTGTAATTCCCCTTTCAGCATTCAGCAAACTCAGTGATGAGTATTTTGGGATATTCAGTTTAACATAAAAGGTGAATGCGATGAAAGCGGCGATAACTCTTCTGTCTGTGTTTGTGTTTGTTTGTATGTGTGTGTGTGTGGGGGGGGGGGGTGCGTGTACATGTCTGTTCGCTTGCAATCGGATTAGATCACCTAGTCACAAGAGTTGCGATAGGAACAGCATCGTAAAACAAACAGCAACAGGCAGTTGTGATATAAAACACAACCCGCATCACAGAAAGCAAAACATATTTTTGGTGACGATCACAGAGCCTGTGACAAGCTCGCTCCCGACGTTACCTGAAGGTGGGCGTCGGATGCGCCTGGGCCTTGCAGTGCAGCGTGGCAGGTGTGCCCTCGCGAGTGCCTGCTAGGTGGAAGGTCTCGTCCAAGGTGAGGCGAGGTCCCACGTGTCCCAAAGGTTCTGTTTACACAATCCTTCACGTCACGTGCTGCTCGAGTCTCCCTGGAGCTTGAATGTTCCCTCCCAAGACGTCTGACATTGCTTGCAAATGTGGAATCTGTCTCACTTCCACTACTAAATATCCTGCCCCCGTCACACACCCCTCCTCTCCCACCTTGCCTTCCACCGTGTATAGCTTAAACACACTCACCTGTGCATGGGCGAAGGGTGAGCTTGAGCTTCGCAGGCCAGCGTGGCAGCCCCCCCTACTCTGGCCTCCGAAAACCCATGCTTCTCCTCGAGGGTGAGACGCGGGCCCACGTGACCCACCGGCGCTGAGTAAGCAATGGTCAGTTAACACCTCACGCACTTGCACCTGAATCGCGCCCCTGAATGTTGCCTGCGAATACCAACCTTCGACCGTCTTGAATGCTATCTCGGCTGTCCCTTTTTATACGTTCGTCCCGACAATAGGATTGCAATTATCGCCGATGAATGGATAAAACGATAAGGATAATAACAAATTAAAGAAAAGAAAAATCAAGGAAAGAAAGCAAGCGCTCTTGATAAGCAACGTGACCGAGCAACTCACTTAAACACCGGCGCGGGATAGGCCTGGGTCTTGCAGTGCAACGTGGCCGGGGCGCCTCCCCTGCTCTCCGTTGTGATGAATTTCTCCTCTTTGGTCAGCCGAGGGGCCGCGTGGGCCACGGGGGCTGAGGGGCGGAGGGTTAGGCGACCTGCTAGGTCTAATACGGGGGGAGACTGAATGTTGCTACGGAACGGGTTGCGGCCGTATGTAAAGGCAAAGAACCTAGCTTATTTACGAATATAAATATGTGTATAATACCTATGCATGTACAAAAGTATGTATATACGTATGAACACGTAATACCGATTGCTCGTCAGCGAACTGTTCCTGAATCCACCTCAATTAATCTACCGCCCCCCCCCCTTCCCCTCCCGACACCTCCGCCCGCAGCGCGAATCCGAGAGCACCGCACCAAAGGCCAGCGTAATGCGACAGGCAAATAGCTCCCAGCCAGTCCACACAATAACCGGAAATGCGCCTGTCGCTCAAATATTAGACGGAATATGAAGTTCCAATGTGGAATACTTTCATGTTTTTTATGTTTATGTATGTGTGCTTACGTATGCATGCACGTCTCAATATAGGCGTAAACTCTCGTACGTATGTATATGATCTAAGTGCTGGATAAGTGTGCGCACTGCGTGTGTGCCATCTACCTGACTGTGGGCGGAGGAGAGGCCTGCGCCTGGCAGAAGAGGGACAGGGCGGCGCCGCTCGTCCTCGTGAAGGCCTCCAAGTCGCGCTGGTTCGTGAGTCTCGGGGCGCTGCTGCCGACGGGCTCTGCGCAAGGGCGGCACGGGCGTCGCCGGGGAATTAGGGCAGTGTAGGTCCTCAATTTCAATATGATTTTAGCCTGCTTTGTCGGATGTTGGGACGGGGTAAAGGGGAAATAGAGAAAGAGAAAATCTGCCCTGCCTCATTTACCTATCCCGCCTGTCTCTTGACACTCTGATGGAAACTTCATTACTCTTACTCCTAATCCACTTTCGCTTCCTCGCTTACTGCTCCTCTTTCTTTTCATTCTTTTCTTTCCCATCGTCCTCAGGTTCAGTATTTTCTTATCTTATAAGCAGCCTAACAACCAAGTTCCCGAGCATCGAGACGTTGTGTAACTACTTTCGACCTCATCTACATTTTTGACATTTAAACATTTACACACACACACACACACACACACACACACACACACACACACACACACACACACACACACACACACACACACACACACACACACACACACACACACACACCGTACCTTGTGGTAGGAGGAGGCGACGCCTGTGCTTGGCAGAGGAGCGCCACTGCCTCGCCCTTGTGACGAGAGAAGGACTCGGATTCCCTGCTGCTGGTAAACTTGGGGCTGCTCCCGCCCATTGGCTCTGGAGGGCGTTAGGGTAAGGCAGGGGTACTTTAGATCATCCATTGCTCACTTCCTCACTCAATGACTAGCTCGCTCACTCACTCTCTTCCCCATTCCGATATACACTGAATGTTGGGCGGTCCCTTTATCTTACAGTGTGTAGAGAGTCCTGTCAAACTCATCATAGACAGCTGCCATGCCAGACGTTGTCTTTTAGCAGAAGCCTCGGGGTACTAGCAAGCGGTGGGCAGTTACCTGAACGCGGGCGGGGGCGACGCCTGGGCCTGGCAGAAGAGCGACACGCCCTCGCCCTCTCGCTCTGAAAAGGCCTCCAGCTCCGTCCTGCTGGTGAATTTCGGGCCGCTGCTGCCCACGCCACCTGCCGCCGCACAATAACGTGGCTCACATACAAACATTCATAAACGTCCTTCATCGTCACCATTCATGCTGTGTTCATTCTGATTATGATGCCTGAAGACGTCCCCTTTGCAACCGTGATTTTAAATATTTATCTTTAATTTCTCTACGTTAATGTCAACCGACGAATACACACGACATATCATAATGGTGTTCAAACACCGGTCGGCAAACAACTAATTGCTCTGGGATCTGCGTGTGGACGACGTCACTCAGCTACCTGAAGGATGGCACGGGGTGGCCCTGACCCTGGCACAGCAGAGTCAGCGGCTTCCCAGCAGCGCGCACAAAGGACTCCAGCCTCGTTTCCTTCGTCATTCGCGGAGGACCGCTGCCAACCGGTTCTGAACCAGACGCAATCAATCAGTCTGTGACCATCCTATCACTACCTCTGCTTATCTCAGGAAGCCTGGATGTCGAAGAGCTAATCAACGGGACGACGATGAAAGGCATAAATAAAACATAATGCAAAACTTACCAGACAGACGAAGCGTTGGCCGTGCTCTTAAGAAAGAACCAAGAACAAACCTTACCTGAAGGAGGGTGGAGGATTGGCGTGCGCCTCGCAAAGGAGTCTGAACGCACGCCCTTCCCGCGTTTCGTAGGTCCTGCTCTTCTCCACCTGGGTGAGGCTTGGGGGAGCACTACCCACGGGGGCTACCAAAGGGGATGATTTATGAGATCCCAACAAGGGATATAGGCATACCCAAGGGAGCCTTCATAACACGCTATGCCATTCCCATATTAGTACCTTTTACGTCTTACTCTATCCATTTGTGTCTTTCATGTTGTTTCTAACTAGGCCCATTCTCGCCTCTTCCCCCCACTTCGTCTTCGTAAATAACGGGAGACTATAATTGCGAGTCCCCATTGGCTCTGAGGCAGAAAGGTGACGTGAAGCCAAGACCAATACATGATTCACTACGGTGACTCTGGCGTGGGCCTCGCTGACTCACGAGTGACTCATCCTCTGACCCCCTACGAAGATGACACGGCAGCTGCGCGATGAAAATCCATACCCTACTTCCCCTTAATTGCGTGCCTCATTTGGTAGGCTTTCCTTTGTCTTCTTTCCCTTTATTTACTTCTTCACTTTTTTCTCCTGATTACTACATTCATCTCCAATTAAGAACCTCAGTATCAACATGTCAATAGGAGTGGCGTTATTGTGAGAAAGAGTAATTGTATGTCAGTAACTGTGTTTGTGTCTGATAGACATAGGTAGATGGATTGGAAGAGATATGGAAAAATAGTTTTGAGAGAGGGAGAGAGAGAGAGAAAGAAAGAGAGAGAGAGATAGAGAGAGAGAGAGAGAGAGAGAGAGAGAGAGAGAGAGAGAGAGAGAGACAGAGAGAGAGAGAGAGAGAGAGAGAGAGAGAGAGAATTCCACATAGATGGATAGATAGATAGATGGACAGACAGAGAGATTGATAGATAGACAGGAGGGACACAAGATATCAGACAAAAGAGAAAAAAAAAATCAAATCGGCACAGAAAAGCACTCCATATCCAGTCTTTCTCCCCAACCTCCACCCCCACCCCCCTTGCGCATCATAGCAAGCCGACCGCTGGCTGAAACTTTTTTCCCCAAGGAACCTACAGCCCTTCCGAGGTCCGGATAGCGGAACGGGCGCTCGCTCAACCGAATTATTGGCCGAGTGGATCCCCCCTTCAGCCACTGAATTTCCCCTCCTGTCTCTTCCCACTTTCCAACCTTACACAAGCGCCTACGCCCTCGCCTCCGCCTACCCCTCACCTTATCCAACGCCCACACCCATGCCCACCCCTCATCTTCGCCCACACCTATGCCCATCCCTCGCCTCCGCCCACGCCCACCCCACACCTTCGCCCACACCCATGCCCACCCCTCACCTTCGCCCACACCCATGCCCACTCCTCACCGCCCACACCTTCGCCCACGCCCCTCAGATGACGACACCGAAACTGACCTGAACTCGGGCACGGGGAAGCCCTGAGCCTGGCAAGGAACCCCGAAGGCCGACCCGACGCCCCGAATGAAGGTGTTGCTCCTCGAGAACTCGGCGATCTTGGGGGCCTCGCTGGAGAACGGCTCTAGAACAGCCGCGAGAGAACAGGTCAAAGAGGAACACCAGGACATACGGATGAACAGTGGAGCGTCGGCGTAAGGTTGGAAGAACAGGAACCACGTGATTGGAATGACAGCAAGACCAGGTTTAAAAAATACTAAAGTTGTTAATACGGGAAGGATTGTGAATGGGCAACGGGACAGACACATATCATCGAGAGAATAAAAGGGAAAAAATCGATCAGAATGATAAAAATCTTATTGGCTGAGCGCGGAGTTACCTGCCTTCGCAATCTTGAGATCTCTCATTGTCTTAATGCAGTTTTCAGTGTGTGTGTGTGTGTGTGTGTGTGTGTGTGTGTGTGTGTGTGTGTGTGTGTGTGTGTGTGTGTGTGTGTGTGTGTGTGTGTGTGTGTGTGTGTGTGTGTGTGTGTGTGTGTGTGTGTGTGTGTGTGTGTGTGTGTGAGTGTGAGTATGTGTAAGTGTAAGTGTGCGTGTGTCCTTCCTCCTATAAGTCCCATAAACAAACAGAGGGCACCTATATCTCGCAACATAAGCCGCCAATCTTCATTCCTAATTAAAAAAAAAAACAATCCAACACAAAACAGCTCTCACGAAAATTGCTCTTCCCAGCTTCCACTAAGAGATATAAATGGCCAATACAGAGCGCTCCTCCAACTCAAACGCGCGCTAAGTACAAAAGTCTGTACATTCACTCTCGCATCGCATTAGCCTGAAGGTTACCTATGGAGTATTCAGAAGTTGATGCATAACAGATCAAAAAATATCCCTCCGTAGAGATGTCTCCAAATGCACCACCTATCAACATAATCACAAAAGTAATGTCTAAATAAACGAACCGGAAGTATTTATTAAAAAAATGGAAGTAGTAGTACAAAAAAAGACGTCTGAGAACCTCTTCAGAAAGTTCGTGAAGGCGGTCGAGTGTGGGGTTCCCTTTAACCATGACGCAGGGGCCGCCGCCAGCTGTCTCAGCCACCCGTCTGCATTTTAAGGTCAGCCCCACTCATTATATTAAAGCAGTGCCCGCCTTCCGCTCGACAACATATCGCCTCCTCCTCCTCCTCTTCTTCTTCCTCTTCCTCTCCTCAAACTCTAAGGAGGGAAGACCCGGGTTTCACTTACAAACTTTTATCTGTGCGCTTAAAACATCCAGTGAATTGCGTGGGATTCCAAGATATGATTTTTTTCCAACAAAAGTTTGATAACTCCAAAGCCTTTTTTAACATAAGTGTGAAAGGATCTTTTTTATCAAAAAGTGGCGGGTTCCTTCGCCAACTCGAGTGACGAAGATAAGCAACTGAATGCCTGAAGAAAAGCAACCTCCCCCAGAAGCGACGCGAGCGGGCGCAGCGAGGCGATGACTCACCTAAATTCCGGGACGGGGAATCCCTGGACTTTGCAAGGCAGGGCGAAGGCGGTGCCGACGGGCCAGATGTAGGTGTCGCTCTTGGCCCCCGCCGCCACCTTGGGGGCCTCGCTGGAGAACGGCTCTGCGCACACGGACGTAATTGCACGCACGCATGCAGGCACACACAATTACACACACACACACGCACACACAATTACACGCACACACACACACGCACACAAACGCCTCATCAATTAGTTAACCCACAATCTATGCATCATGCAGCACAAAATCTGGAAAAGGGCATCTCCTTTCCTTGCCGTCTCAGTGAATGTGTTTACAGTGACGTCTTGTCTAACCAAAACTGAAGATATTCCCCTAACATAACATCAATAAAATAATAATAATAATAATAACAATAGTAACAAAAACGATAATGATAATTATTATCATCACTATCATTATCATTATCATTATTATTCTCATTATCATTATTATTGGTATCATAAAACAAAAAATTACCTTAATGTTACTAGGCACCTAAAATACGGATAAAAATAAGGACTACACTCAAAACACAGACGCCTTTTCACCCTTTTCACCTTCCCTAGACTCTTCCCCCCTTCCCTTCGCCTCCCCCCTTTAAAAAAATAGCCCCTACTCCTTCAAAAACTCGTCCCGACTCACCTAATGAATAAATAAACCCGACCCCACTCACCTAAACTCCGGCACGGGGAATCCCTGGACCTTGCAGGGGAGGGCGAAGGCGGCCCCGACGCCCCACTCGAACGAGTCGATCTTGGCTCCTGACGCGACCTTCGGGGACTCGCTGGAGAACGGCTCTACGTACACAGACGCGCACGCACATAGACACAAACACACACACACACACACACACACACACACACACACACACACGCACACACACACACACGCACATACGGGTTGGTTATCGTCGTATTCATTGGGTTCATTGGTTGCCGGAAATGTTTGTTTCGTTATAACAAGACGGCCTGGAGTTGTGAGGTTACTAGAGTCGACCCCCGCCCCCCCCCCTCTTAATACAGGGAGTGAAGTGACTTGCAGTTCATCGTTCTCAAGAAGAGGGGGTATAAATGAAGTAAAATTGGCGATTGATTTACTGTGTGATGAATACGTTAGAGAAAAAATATATTTGTGTGTGTAATAATGTTGCTAACAATAATAATAATGATAATAATATTAACAATATTAATAATGATAATAATATTAACAATAATAATGATAATAATAATAATAATAATGATAATAACAATGATGATAATAGTAATAATAATAATAATAACAATAACGATAATAATAATATAATAAAAATAATACTAATGATAATAACAACAATAATGATAATTAAAATAACAACAACAATCAACAATAACATTAAGGTAACCCAATGTTCAAGTACCTTCCTGACCCCCCCCCCCACCCACCAAAGCGCCCTCCCCTGTAAAGACTACCTGAACTCCGGCAGGGGAAAGGCCTGGACGGGGCAAGTCAAGCCAAAGCCCGCGCCCGCCCTCTGCACCATGATGAAGCCGCGCCCGCCGGGAGCCACGCGCGGCGCCTCGCTCGACAACGCCGCTGCAGAAAGGGGGGGGGAGAGGAGGTCGCATACTTTAGCTCTTGACATTTTCATTTTCTCACTTGGCGAGGGATGACGGAGCCCCGAGTGTTGGAGTAGCCGTGATGATGACTTTGTTTTAGGGTGTGTGGCAGTGCCTACGATCGAGTAATGTTCTGTTCACGTAAAAAAGAATTTCATTGTGTGGTAACTCGCAATGCATTTTGTTCAAACTTTGCCGTTAATCCTACAAATGTGAAACGAGCAACGCATTTCGTCACTGTAATAGGCAACGCAAACCCTTTTAAAATGCACGCGTTAATTACCATATAGATGGCAAGGTAGATGGAACAACACGGAGATACGTCTTCCAGTAGCGTTCTTCCTCTTCCCTGTCTTACACTGTCTCTTCTCTTTTCTTGCGTCCCCTACCCATTTCCCCATAATCCCTCACATTCCATACTCCAAACTCCTCCTCCTCCTCCTCCTTTCTTACTCACCCAGCTCCCCTACCTCCTGAATTTCTCGGCCCTCCTTCCGCCCTTCTTTGCTTCCCCCGTCCCTACCTTAGCCCTCCTTCCCATCCCGTCTCTGTCACCGCCCCTCCCATTACTCACGTCCCCCTCCCTGCACACCCACCTATACTCCGGCACGGGGAAGCCCTGGACCCTGCAGGTGAGGGCGAAGGAGGAGCCCTGATGTCGAATGTAGATGTCGCCCCTCGCGCCCTCCGCCACCTTGGGAGACTCGCTCGAGAAAGGTTCTGAAGGAGCGCAAAGCTTGATCAATTTTTGCCTCTTTTTTAACTTAGGAATCTAAACATATTTCGGAGCTCTGAATGTTACGGGTAGCGGTAATGACATTCAGAATGATGAACAACCCACTACGGATTGCCCTACAATAACAAAAAATTCACTCACGGGCGGCATTTTGAAGACAGACACACAACTGCGAGATGAAACTTCCTGAAACATCCAGAACAACCACACTACTTCTCCTACTGGATTACTGACCTAAACTCCGGCACGGGAAAGCCCTGGACCCTGCACGGAATGGCAAAGGAAGATCCCCGCCGCCTGTAGAAGGTGTCGCTCCTGGAACCGGCTAACTTGGGAGACTCGCTCGAGAAAGGCTCTGGACACAAGATCAACATTTTAGTACCATGCCTTGGCCTCGCCCTTTCCATGGAGCACTGAATGCCACTACTAAATACAAAAAAAGTTCGCAGGCTTCTTTTTCTTCTAAGACCTTTGGATCATCGAATAATTAATCATTCAAAACACAAATCCCGTTGACCTAGAACACAACTACTTCGTCTCTGATGTCAAATATTCTTCTTCGTTTGAACACAAACATACCCACACGCTGGCCACCGCTTTCATCGAAATCAAGGAAATAAAAGTGCGGGGAGGGCCTGAGTGACTCAGCGCCTTGCCTTCCACATGAAAAGACACTGACCCAAATTCCGGCAAGGGGAAGCCCTGAGCCTTGCAAGGAATGGCGAAAGAAGAGTCCTTCTGCTTGAAGAAGATGTTACCCCGTGCCTCCTCGGCCACCCTGGGGGACTCGCTCGAGAACGGCTCTGAACACAGAAGTCAACACACTTAGGGGGAAAAAATCTAAAACGGAGCTCTGAATGCCGGACGTGTTGCTATCGCGTTTTTTTTTTTTTTCGTTTTTTTTTGGCGGAGGATGATGATGCTGGCGCTTCAGGAAAACTCTTAGGTAAAAAAAAAAAACATCATTTCATACCAATACGTTCAGATTCATTTCACTCCCACCATTTTCCTGCAAACTAAAACCCGTATGTACAACACCTTAGGCCCTCTCCTGACGCTGGGCAATACAGACCTAAACTTGGGGATGGGGAAGCCTTGTGCCTTGCAGAGCAGCGCGAAGGATGAGCCGACGCCTCGAGTGAGCGTTTCGATCTTCTCTCCCTCGGCCACTTTGGGAGAACCGCTGGAGATCGGTTCTGAACCCGAAAACGTCAGATTTATAATAACATTCTTTCGTTCTTCACACGGAGCTCTGAATGTTGACGAGACTGATAGCTAAACGGTGGAGAGCTAAATATAGGAAATTAAACCGAGCTGAATGCTCTTTCGAATTTGGAAATGGTTGAAAATAGAAACGTTTCGCCATCATGGACACATTTTAGTCATTATTATTCTCTTTTTCACATGAGAGGAGGAGGGAGGGAGGTAGAGAGAGGAGGAGGGAGGGAGGTAGAGAGAGGTGGAGGGAGGGCGGTAGAGAGAGGAGGGAGGGAGGGAGAGAAGGAAGGAGCGAGGGAGAAAGTACGTGGTAACCTACGCTCCATCGGTTATAGCCGTTAGACCTTCGCTTAAGCTTCCCTATCTTCTGAAATCGAAAGGCAACGGATCCTCCCAAGGAGATACAGACCTAAACTCCGGCACGGGGAAGCCCTGCGCCTTGCAGGTGAGGGCGAAGGACGACCCGCGGGCCCTCTTGAAGGTGTCTATCTTCTCCCCCTCTGTCTTGGGCGCCCCGCTGGAAACAGGCTCTGCGCGCCAGACAGTCAGCTTAATATCGGTAGTTTTAGCATACGTGATCATTCGACGAAGCTCTGAATGTCGTAGGTCTGATGTGTTAATGTGTGTCTCCCGATAATATTTACTGTATAATTGTCATGTAACGATATATGACGAAAGTACATACGTCAGGTATAAGATGTCGTATCTACAGGGTGTGTTCCAACTACCTAGGGTTACTCGACAACAGCACCTTTCATGACTATTGCTGCTGCACGCGCCACACGTTTCCCATCCCGATACAAACCTAAACTCCGGGACGGGGAAGCCCTGGCCCTTGCACGGGAGGGCGAATGAGCTTCCGGAAGCCCGCATTAAGTTGACAATCCTCTCTACCTCTGACACCTTGGGAGCCTCGCTGGAGAACGGTTCTGGACAAAATAATTTCATGAATGTCTGGGTCCGTGCCTTAATGATTATCATTATTCTTCTCTATTCTCCCCTCTGCTCACCGTTCGCTTTCTTACCTTGTACAAAAGTACTCGACTAAATTTTGGATTATATTTTTTACGTTTCCATTACTTTCTTCCTTTTGAGATAAACAAATTATAGGCAAGTGGTCATAGCGTCAGTAATTCTATATGGACATTTTGTATTTATAAGAGTAAGATGTAGCGACGGTGAGGCCTGAAGGGAGATGGAGACGGAGGAGCATGAACAAAGCATAAGGGAACAGTGGCCTTCGCCTCGGCCGCCTCATGATACCGCTTCGGTTCGACGACATACCTTTAACATGGGAATAAATGCACGGGCCAAGCAATAAACAGCACAAAATACCATGTAAGTAAGATGTACTCCAACTATCAACACTCCTAAAAAAAACAACGCATCTCATAGCAGACAAATCTTTACAGGCGAGATGCACCCGCCAGCCCTATACAAACCTAAACTCGGGGACGGGGAAGCCCTGGCCCTTGCACGGGAGGGCGAATGAGCTTCCGGAAGCCCGCATCAGGTTGTCGAATTTCTCCCCCTCAGCCACTTTGGGCGCCTCGCTAGAGAACGGTGCTGAACGAGAACAACTTGGTGACTATCTGATTGCTCTTAATAATAACTAGCTTTCTACTTTATTCCTTCATCATTCTCACCGTCCTTAGTTTACTTTGAAAAGTGCACAATTGTGTTCTGAATTACCACAGCTCCATTAAGATTTTCATGAAATATACAATAGATACGTGTTCTTATATAAGCCATTGAACATGTAGCTACTGCATAAGTCTTATGTGTATGAATCATTAGCGGTGAGAGAGGAAGGAATATAGAGATCGAGGAGCATGAACGAAAACCACGAGGGGCCAGTAGAATCACCCCGGCATCTTCGAGAGATTTATACTCATACTTCCCGCATGTTAGAACTCTAGATGGGTTTTCTTTTATTTCAAAAATACCTCATATCCTACCTTTTAAATAAATTAACCAAGAAAAAAATTGCGGTGGGACTTACTGTGGAGTCATGAAGATTCTTGCGAAATTATCCTGTACATGCAATTTCTTACCTTAATATACTGATGGCAACTGAGCGACTTGTAAAATTATAACACGTTTATCCCTGAAGAGATTTACTGACATTCCCCTAAAAAATATGCGCATATTCCATATCTTTGTTATGTTCTAGAATTAGATTCACTCGCCGTAGTATGAAATATGGCAAACTCGCACCGTAGACTTCACGCACACAACTCTGACCTGAATTCGGGCACGGGGTGACCTTGCGCCCTGCATGGTAGCGCGAAGCCGGTCTTTGCCCTTCGGATGATGATCTCGCCGTGGGCGCCCGAGACCTTGGGCGCCTCGCTCGAGTAGGGCTCTAAGACACGCCCCTTAGGTTAAATCCCATTCCACTTTTGAGGAGGCTGTTATGCACTGGGGACCCTGCGACACTCCGAAACTCACTATAATGAAGCGTGCTTTATGCGTCGCCATAGGAACTGGTCCTAAAAGTGTTGGATAATCCTAGTAAAAGATTGCGTAGATTTTTTTCTGAATTTACTCAATGTTTACGAATCGTTCCATCCCATAACCCGTGTTTGCTTGAATTTCGTATTCTGTTTTAACAGACATATACTATTTCACATATAAATCTAAAAATGATTCTTTTGTTCTCCCACGTTTTGTTCTCTGCTATATTCTGCTGCGTTCTGAGTTCAAAGGAACAATGCATACCAAATGTTACCTACCTTTTTCTCCATGCAATGTTTGCGCAAAATATATTCTAGTGCTCTGTTGCCTCACGTAAAACACATCATATCCATTTGATAATTGCACAATCTTGACGAACGGCGATGAGCGTCTATAACAAAGAGACTTTCCCGAACCGACTGGTCACCTGTTCTCATGGGGCACACTAAGGCACACACTGACCTGAAGGAAGGCACAGGGAATCCTTGGGCAGGACAGAGCATGGAAAATCCCGCTCCTTCCTGCCTCACCATGGCGACTCCCTGCTCGCCCGAGACCTTTGGGGACTCGCTGGACAACGGATCTAGTGCCAAGGAGTGCCAGGGAGTTGCATTAAGGGAATCGAATCAGCTGATCTGGTTATAGATACTCTGGTTCCTGAATGGTTGGAGGTACGGCTAGACGAGACAGACGGCGGGGAAGCATACGATAAAGTAGATAAAGTTAGGATGAACTACAAATGAGGATAACTGGGACTATGTGCCTTATATGTCTTAATCAATCCCACATATACATTTCTACAAGCACACACACACATACATCCACAAATGATTCTCTTGAGAGTTGTCTCCACGCCCTCACCTGAACTCTGGCAGCGGGAAAGCCTGGACTTTGCAAGTGATAGCGAAAGCCGACCTCCTTTCCTTCGTCAGGATGTCGCCTCGAGCGCCCGAGGCCTTCGGGGCTTGGCTCGAGAAGGGCTCTAAAAGGGAACAGAATTTCGCGTGATGCTGGA
This sequence comes from Penaeus vannamei, assembly GCF_042767895.1. NCBI lineage: Eukaryota > Metazoa > Arthropoda > Malacostraca > Decapoda > Penaeidae > Penaeus > Penaeus vannamei. The sequence goes on from NC_091552.1 coordinate 40,258,018, forward strand.
TCGTCCCGCGCTGGAGACGCCCTTGGAGGAGGCGAACCCCGCTGGCTGCGGTTAAGAGGCCCTTCGAGATAGGGCTGGTGTCGAGGCGCGTCTGAATCTGTGCGCACTGGCTTACGCTGGTCTCGCTACGCTGTGTTCGTGTGTGTATGTGTGTGTGTGTGTGTGTGTGTGTGTGTGTGTGTGTGTGTGTGTGTGTGTGTGTGTGTGTGTGTGTGTGTGTGTGTGTGTGTGTGTGTGTGTGTGTGTCTTTGCCTTTGCGTTTGCGTGTGCGTTTGGGTGTGGGCGTTGGTGTGAAAGTCTGTGCGGGCGTATATGCGTGTAAATGACATATGTCAATGTATATGACATATCTGCGGAACATATGCATACAGACAGGGTGGCACATATAAAATCATGAAAACATACGCGCGTATGTTTAGAAGACCATCGTACCGAAGGGCAATTTGTCCACATTTCCCCCTCTAAAGAAAATAGTTACTGCTAACCTGTACTCGGGCGTGGGATGTGCCTGGGCTTTGCACGTGAGCGTGGAGGGCTCGCCCACGCCCGTCTCTGACACATCAAACCGTTCGCTGACAGACAGGCGTGGAGCGGCCAGGCCAACAGGTTCTATTTCCAAAAATAGTTAATTGTAAATCACGCTGACAAAATCATGTGTGAACCTTAAGTAGGAAGGGAATACGTTTTGCCGTAGGTTATTTTTAACACAAGCATACATAATACATATATACATATGTTGTGTGTGTGTGTGCACACGCACACAAACTGTATATATATATATATATATATATATATATATATATATATATATATATATATATATATATATATATATATATATATATATATATATATATATATATATATATATATATATATATATATATATATATATATATATATACATATATATACATATACATATACATATACATATGCATATGCATATATACATATATATACATATATATACATATATATAAGCAAATATTGTGTGTGCATGTGCGTGTACGTGTGTAATGGTTCGTACTACATGTATATAGTAATTTTCACTCCATTGTACCTAAACTGCGGAACGGGGAAGCCCTGGGCAGGGCAGAGAAGAGTGAAGCTGGAGCCCGACGCCCTCAGGAAGGTCGGAGACTTAGCATATTCTGAAACCTTCGGGGCTTCGCTCGACACTGGCTCTGCAGAGGTAAGATTGGACAGGACAAGCCTCTGAGTTGTTTGAAGATGCCGCATTCGGTCACAGCTGACACTAAGAACAAGAAAGCCTTCGGTGTTGGGAGAAGGCCTTTTCGCAGATTCAAGAGTCAGGAACCCCAGACCCTAGAGCGACATGCACACACAGACCTGTCCTTCACCCACCGCCCTTTGGGACTAACCTGAACATCGGCAGCGGGTGCGCCTGGGCCTCACACAGGAGCGCCACCTCCTGGCCCCGACCTCTCATCAACTTGTCATACTGGGCTCTACGTGGCACCTTGGGCGGCCCTCCTGCCACCCCGTCTACGACAAGAACAAGCATTCGTGTCATTCGAGTGCCATGCGTTGTCATCTACAGTATGCCGGAAATCGGGTACCACTACATTCATGTCGTCGGAAATTTATGGGTATCACGTGTTGTAGTCTGTCGTAAAACATGACTCCACCATGTTTTAATTGTGGAACAGAAGGAAATCCCAAGAAAAGTTTAGCACGAATGCAAACTTCAATCGCCCTTCCGAAGGAGTCCACCAGAAACTTACCTAAGAATACCTCATCGTCACACTCGCCCTCGACTTTCACTAACGGAAACCCTGTGCTTACCTGAAGACGGGCACCGGGTAACCCTGGGCCTCGCATAGGACGGCGAAGCCTTCTCCCTCCGGCTTGGTGAACTGGTTAAACTTGGCCACGGGAGGAACCTTGGGCGGCCCGCTCGACAGGGCGTCTGATGTCGGTCGTATATTAACTGCCTTGCCTAATCTATGCCCGGCTTTGATTAGAGTACCCAAGACCGCGCTACACGTGTTTTTGGTCAAGCGAGACGCGATGACTCTTTAACGGCGTACTGAATTAAAATAAATATGGCCTTCGAAGATGGAGTACATGTAAACCTAAGAGAGATACAAATCTCTACAATAAATCTATCTAAAACCTTCAAACACATTTTTAAAACATTGACAACGACCTAGCTAACCTCCCTACCTGTAAGCGGGCAAGGGATAACCCTGAGCCTTGCAAAACATGCCGAAGCCTTGCCCGCGGTGCTTCGTGTACTGAAGGAGCTTCACTTCCTCGGAGACCTTGGGCGGCCCGCTGGACAGGGCATCTGGCCACCAAGAAGGAACATCAGTAAACCACATCTTGTAACAATGTTGCGTCGCCGCCTGCATGCGAAGCCACCCGGCTCCTTCCGTCCACTCCCTCCCTCCCACACTACCTCCCTCTTCCTGCTTCCCGTTTCATCAAGTTTTTTCTTTAGCTCTCTCCTTCTACTCATCGTAACATGACGCGCACGGAACGAAGGCAATGTGTGTGTCAAGGAAAGCACAAGTCAACAAACCGTACTTGAAGACTGGCACCGGGTATCCCTGGGCCTCGCACGGGATAGCAAAGCTCTCTCCTGTGTCCTTGATGAACTGGTTGAGCCGCGCCTGAACCGGGACTTTGGGAGGGCCGCTCGACAGGGCATCTGGTTAGCAGTGCGATGGACATGATTGACAACGAGGACATTTAGTTAGCAAAGGAGCACTGGTCGGGATGCAACAAAACGAGCTTGCACGCACGCACGTTGTCTCTCTCACACACACACGCACACAATACCTGAAGGTCGGGAGCGGGTTGGCCTGCGCCGGGCACAGAAGCGCGAAGTTGGAGCCAGATTCCCTGATGTTGGTGGACAGCCTCGCGGTCATGGCCACCTGCGGTTTCTCGCTCGACATCGGGTCTGTGTGTTGGCCTCGTGTGAGAAGCTACAGCCCTCCAAAATATACATGTACTCCTCTTTACTTGTATGTGCAGAACCCCAAGCGCGTGCGTGTGTGTGTGTGTGTGTGGACGTTCTA
>NC_091552.1:40266067-40308567 GCF_042767895.1 Penaeus vannamei
TCTCTCTCTCTCTCTCTCTCTCTCTCCGTACCTGAACTGCGGCGCAGGATGGGCCTGAGCCTGGCACAGCAAAGACAAAGTAGGAGTCCCTGCTTCTACGTCGGCGTTGATCGTATCCTTAGACCGTAGCTTTGGCGAAGAGCTTCCCACAGGTTCTGAAGTTATGCTTACGTACTATATACTGTATATATATATGTATACGGAACACAAACGCATAAAGAAGACCTAAGTTTCAACCGTATGAACGATAAAAACGTCGTGATCGAGTTTGCACTCACACGACCCCCTGCCAGGCCTCCTATTTCGTAAGTCTACGGGTTGAGATACCCAGGTTTCATTACCGTGCCTCGACATACGCAAGGCAATAACCGCACATCTCTTATCTCAGTAACAGAATGTCGCGTGGCATACGAACACACCAATGCAGCGCTGGAAGTTTTAAGCAAATGTGTAACACATCATAAAGGTACTATCTTAACTTAAATTTTTGTTCCTATACTCGGCAGCACTGTACCTGAATTTGGGAACGGGATGAGCCTGGGCGTCGCAGAAGAGCGCCATGGCAGTCCTTGCGGCAACGATAAAGGCGTTTATCGTCCCCTTGACCACGGGGAGCTTCGGGGCGGAGCTTCCCATGGGATCTAATGGATGACGTCACAATCACCATCTCACTCCCGGTTGTAAAGAACGCGGGAGTTCATAAATGTCGGGATAGGATTCCATTAACCATTTTGCCAGCCAGTTTTGCATGGCCTCCCCCTCCCTACCCGATATCTCCCGCCGCGGGGCTTCTATAGCCTATAAGAATATCCGAGTTTGGCGTTACCTGAACGTGGGCGTCGGATGTGCCTGGGCATCGCAGAAGAGCGCCACGGAAGTCCTGCGAGCCACTTTCACCGCGTTGATCGTGCCCTCAACCACGCCCATCCGCGGGGCCGAGCTTCCCATGGGATCTAGCAACAGTCAGAAGGGCCGAAACCGCATGACTATCGGGGACCTTTGTCACACGCCTTGTCCAGTTGGAACCCTTCTCTCATCCTAAATGTATGTCTATGTATCTTGTTTTTCCGCGCCCAGAAACGTCCCAAAATCTGAGCTCTCCGGCACACATAAATGAAAAAATAAACTAAACATCATCAACGCAGTAGTAGGGCAGATCTTCCTGTTTACCTGTCGTCCAGCAGCAACGCCGAACAACACCGTCCATGCCTATTCATTCCTCCTCTACATGCTTTAACTTACCACTCCTCCAGCCTACCTGAACTTCGGAGTCGGATGAGCCTGGGCGTCGCAGAACAGTGCGTTGGGAGTGTCCGCAGCCACTGTTACGGCGTTTATCGTGCCCTTAGCAACGACAAGTTTGGGCGCTGAGCTTCCCATGGGATCTAACAGAACGCCGAGTGCATGGAAAAATCATCAGCAAGAGTTGGAAGTTTGGGATAGGGTCGCCGCTTGCTGGCATTAATCGCTCACGTCGTAACTTAGTAAAAGTGTTCGGCAACTGCCTGGGAGTTCCTATGCAAAGAAGGGTCAGCTGATCTCTGTTACTCGTAAAATAACATGATAATGTTTCCTACTACAAAACCTCAACATAGATCTGAAATCATAACAATTAACGAGTGTGTTTCCATGTCCAGGTGTAGAGTATGAATGAGGTTGTAGGGGAAACGCTGATACAACCGCTATGGCCTCATCTACCTGTACTTGGGCACGGGGAAGGCCTGGGCGTCGCAGAAAAGGGAGAAACTTGAGCCTCGTTGCGTCACCTCCTTGCTCACGGTGTCTCGAGGTGGCAACTTGGGCGCTGAGCTTCCCACGGGGGCTAGTTCACCAAACCACGTGAGCAAAGTATATAATTAGAGCATGAACCTTGTCTTCAGCGCTGCTCGTCACAAGAGAGCCTGAATGTCATGTTCAGGACATAAAGGCCTGAATAATGTAGCCTGAAGGTCGAAATTATAGGCCGAGAGAAGAAAAGGGGGGGTTGTCGTATTCGCAGACTGTAAGGAGCCTGACTGTCGTATGTGCAGAACGAAATACAGACAGGGGCCTAAACAAGACTGCAAGACTGACTGTACCTGTACTGCGGGGGCGGATACGCCTGGGCACTGCAAGGCACAGCAAAACTGGAACCCTGAGGCTTAATCTTAGCGCTGACGGTGTCCTCCACGGGGATCGACGGAGCCGAACTCCCTACCGAATCTGACACACATCATGAAAAAGGCCAATTACTGTCTGAGCACGATGGCTTAATACAAACTAATCGCGTAATATACAGTACTAAGCACAGGCACCGTTGGGTAAGGATATACCTTGATTACAGGTTCTATGATGATGGTCACTGTCAAGTCTTGTGTTGTATTTGTACATATGGAATGTGAAGTAGGCGGAAATCATGAAATAACAATATTCTTCGAATTCAGTCATAACGAATCCTTTGTCACCAAAATCAGTCTCTCCATCATTTCCTTCATTATAAAAGTGTTTCTAAACTCGCCCCAATACCTCCAGATCCAGCTTTTCTCCCTCTCTTGCCCCTGCCCCTCGATTCGAACGTACCTGAAAGTGGGCGTAGGGTGCGCCTGCGCAACACACAGAAGGGCCAAAGAGGTGCCACGGTCCTTTGTCTCCGAGTGAATCTTATCGGTGGACGGCAGTCGTGGACCCGAGCTTCCCATGGGCTCTTTTCACACGTACAGAACACATTTCTTAGTAGCTATCGTGTTCTTAAATTTTATTATATTGGGGTATGATGTTCCCGCCTGCCGCCGTAATACGACAGATTTGAAAGAAAGGTGTGTATATGTGTATATATGTATTCACTCCCGTCCTCCAGCAGTCCCTCCCGAATTTCCGCATTTGAACGAAAAAAATGTATCTTCCCTGCAGTGCCCTTTGAGGTGTCATGTAGTAAGTACCCCACTGTTAACATGTGCCCCGTCACTAACACTAACTTTCAGATAACATACAGACAATTATCCCTTATCACCGAGGTCTTCCTTACCGGGTTTCAGGCACGGGGAAGCCCTGGGCCTCGCAGAAGACAGAAACACTAACGCCGCTGGGTTTCACCACCGTCAGGACAGTATTGATGCGCTCCTCCCACGTGAACTTTGGGGCGGAGAATCCCACGGGCTCTGTAGGCAGGGAGGGCATGGAGGGGCTGGGGGGAGGGTGCACCAGACCAGAGGCAAGAACCCCGAGTAAAGAATGGTGCACGTGGCAACTGATTCGCTGAAGTCGAGGAAATGGAAGCAGTGTCTGTGTGTTTTCTAAGACCTTCCCGTGTTGATGTCCTCGTGTCATAACTTGATTCGTTCTCTAAACACTACCATCTCCCTACCGTAATCTCCCGGAAATGACGATAAATGCCACGATTGTGACTGCCCTCATTAAGAGCATTCCCTCACAAGGTGATCCCTTACCGGGTCTCGGGGACGGGGAAACCCTGAGCTTCGCAGAAGATGGAGGCAGTTTCTCCCTGAGGTTTTAGAAGCGTCAGGATGGCGTGCACGCGCTCCTCCCACGTGAACTTGGGTGCTGAGAATCCTACTGGATCTGCAGGATGGAGGGTTGGAGTGGGCGTGTGGGCAGGACGCCTGAACACGTGGACGACAGACTCCTGCCATTTAGTCTGGTGTTGACTTACTTAGTCGTATAATATGGCTTTGTATATCTAACGCTTGGCTTTGCACTGTGTGAGCGTGTGCGTGCGTGTGTATGCCCGTGTGTCTGTTAGCGTATTCGTGACTGAAAGAGAAACAACAACAAAAAAGAAAAAATGGAAGAGATGGAAAAGGATATCTCACTCATCGGCGTGACCATAAATCAATATCCAATCAGTCGAGATCTACCTCAACACCAATTAATCAGAAAATAAGACCTAATTAGACATTTCCGTTGATCGGCGCACAGATGGTCCAATTAGCGAACTCTAAGGGGATCCAATGAAGACCCGGCAGAAGTTAATCAGAGCATCCCGTCACCCGAGATCTGCCAGAATAACGCCCACGCCCATGCTCACCCATCGCGGCAAAACAACGACCATGGGATTTTAATTTGGCTCTTTGAGTCTTATTGTTTTCAGATCGAGAAAGACTCCTAAGCAGTGGTTGCTGTGATGGAAAGTCTACGGATACATGACTCCATGTTTCACTATATGGTGCCAATGGTAATTCTCTTACGAACAAATGTCGAATATAAGAAAGGTTTAAGGTGATTCAGTTCCGACCTTTTGAACGCATCTATTCCTGTGCCCAATATCGTTTTTATGCTTCAATGGAATAATATCCATGAAGCGATCATGCACGAGCAACCAATAAAACGAGTGCGTATCATTTCCGAAAAAGAATCGAAATGGCAATAATGACTCCGCGTAAATATAAATATAAACGAGGATCTTGTCGTTCTTGTTTTAGTTTCTTATCCTAGCGACTTTCACATCAAAAACTTTATAACGAATGAGCACTTCTGTCTGCTCATATGGATGCGTAAATTTCAACGACAACACAAGCAAATTACCTGGTGAGTGGCGGCGGGTTGGCCTGAGCTTGGCAAAACAGCGAGAAACTTGACTCTAACAGTCTGTCAGTTCCCATCCGATCCCGACTGGCGAGCTGGGGCGCCGACGAGCCCACGGGATCTATGTGAAGCAAAGGGGAGTGTCGGGAAGGAGTCAGTGCACCATGACAGCATCATATGCAGAGACAGGCCTTTGTGCCAGGCCGGCGCCGTGGCGAGGGGTGGAATACCATGTTGGGATGTGGCTAACTGCCTTTATCAAAGCGTGACCGTAATGTGGTAATGTTGGTATCCTATATTTAGGCAACGCATGTAGCAATTAGTCATTGCAGCACACATAAAGAGCAATATGTGAAGACAGCGAATGCTTCAATAACATTCAACGACGAAGCATCAGAGCTCATCCTGCCAGGTAATACAGCGAAGGCGGGCCACACGTCTCCACCTGACCTTACCTGAACACGGGCGTCGGGTGCGCCTGGGCTTCACACGGGAGGGAGAAGCTGGCGCCTGATGGCTTCACCTTCGTCCTTGACACGTCTTCGCCCGGGAACTTTGGACCCGAGAGACCCATGGGATCTTTGCGACGAATGTCAGACATGAGGATAAGTGATGGGCTTTCGACGAGGGCGAGAGCCTTGCGCCCATGCCCAGGAGCGAAGGACTGCCACGAGTGACGCATGACAACACGACTTGTAAGTGGGAAGGATAATCACAAGCTGCACGATACTATTACCTGAAGACAAGGGAGGGGTTTGCCTGCGCCTGGCAGAAGAGGGAGAAGCTGCTCCCTTCGCCCTTGAGCTTCCTGCTGGTGAAGTCTTCGGAGGCCAGTTTTGGCGCAGATAACCCTACGGCATCTGAACCAAGGATTACAGGACTACCTCACTCTAAAGCTCTTTAAATCCACAAACGATGGATTTGCCTTGTTTCGTATATAACCTGAATGTTGGGTGAACAGGCCTTACAAATATTTAGTACAGTCAAGTGACAAAAATACCCTGTCAAGCTTCACGGAAAAAAAATAAAAACTTTTCTGATGAACTGTCTCCGCTGCAAGAGTGGCCCTCCCTAAATTAGAACATGATCTACTCGTCGAAGAAGCAACAGGTAAGCGAAAAAATTATATTTCGAATCCCAAGCCTACCTGAAGCGCGGCGCGGGATGGCCCTGCGCATTACAGAAGACCGAAATGCCTGTGCCCGAGTCTACCAAGGTAGTGCGCGACACATCCTTGTTGGGGAAATTGGGAGCAGCGTAACCTACGGGGGCTGGCGGAGAGGAAGGAGGGGGAAAAGTGACAAAACCAAGACCATATTTCAATAAAAAGCATCCTAAAGTATTTTATGGCAACCCCTGTCGTCGCGTGTTATCGTATGCTGGTATGTATAATTTACGTGTTGATAAGTATCAGGGCCTTCATTCAGTGTACCATACCTCTTAAGAGTCGACAGGTCACAGATGGAAGCAATATCAATACAATGCAATACACCAAATTCTAACAGACTTCCACAAGAGCTGAAGAGACGAACATAACGACGGCAAACCCCCCAAAACACAGAGCAATCCTCTCTTAGATCCTTAATAAAATGCACCAACTGCAATACCACTGTCATTGCCCTTATAAAAACACCTCCTTCGAGCCTGACGACGAAGGCAGAGCTCACCTTGCCCTTCCCTCGAGCGGCCGCGTCCTCAAAGGAGCAGAGTCATTTACCTGAAGGAGGGAGCGGGGTGTCCCTGCGCCTGGCACCGCAGGGGGGACGCCGAACCCGCCAGCCGCCCTTGTGTGCGTGACAGGTCGATATTAGGGAATTTGGGCGCTGACAGTCCCACGGGATTTGGCGGTGCTTGGGTGAGAAATAAGAGAAGGGAAGGAAGGAAAGAGGGAAGGAGGAAAATGGAGAGGGAGAGTAGGAGAGAAGAAAACGAGAGAAAAAGAGGAAGAGGCCGAGAGAGACAGATAAGCACAGGTCACTCTCTTCAACAGCATCGAGAAACCCAAATTTTACATAGGATTATGACACCTTTTTCCTATTTCTTCCTTTTCGTCAATGGCGCTGAATTCTCTCTCTTTTCTCGGATGTGACGACCGATCTAGATACATCTAAATTCCGAATCTAAACTAAGTTCCTGTTTCAGATCTGTGAACACAAGTACCCACACGAATAGCGATAAAAAATGGGTACCATAAAACATACCAAGAACACACAAAGACAGATGAATAGACCTCACACAGACGTAAACATTCCACCCAAAGACAAGGCCCCGCACCAAACGCATGAACCACCAAGCAAGGTCTATCTACCTGGAGCGCGGCGCGGGATTAGCCTGGGCGGGGCATAGGAGGGTGATAGCGGAGGCGGCGGCCCTCGAACTGCTCCTTGAGGTGTCCGTCGAGGGGAACTTGGGCGCAGACAGACCCATGGGCTCTGCGTGGAGATGCATAGTTTTTTTTCTGTTATTTTGTTGTTTCCCTCTTTGGAGGAAGGGAGGGCAAGAGTTCCCTGATATTCGCTTTTTATTTTGTTTTACGCGGTTTCTTTCTTAGGCTTTGTAAGTACAGGTAGACATCGGATAGTGTTTTGTTTTAATAGCTTCCGCGAACTAGGTGTTCGCTTTTAGTATCCTTAGATCTTTATCAATAATACATCACCTATGTGTGGAAAGTTGACACGTTCCTAAATACATACATACACACACACACACATACACAAATACATACATACACAAGCGCACACACATACACGCGCACACTACACCAGAATGCCTTTCCTAGAGTATCATTTACCTGTACGTGGGCGCGGGATAGGCCTGTACCTGGCAGAAGAGCGAGAACGAGGTGTTGGCCCGCTTGCCGTGCGTGCGGGAGAGCTCTGAATCGGGGAACTTTGGGCCAGAAAGTCCCACGGGCTCTGAACAAAGGGGGAAATGGCTACTTAGTCCTACGCTTCTCAGACTTGTGAATCTGAGAGGGAAGGTACCCGTGTCACGCCGTAAATATTTTTTTAAGAACGGATATGTTTTCGTTTCTTATCATTTTCAAGGCCTTGGATTTACAAGAGAAATACTTACAGGCACTACGGACGACATAACATGTGCTGACACCGACGTCTTCAATCTCCAAAAATACCGAAGGTTACAACTCTCACCAACAAAAATGTTTAAAATCTAAAAAAGCTACCGTGGCACCAAATAGAACCCGAGACCAACACCAACTACGACGAAGCAGGACCCAGCGGCGAGTACCTGGTGGAGGGGGCGGGGTTGGCCTGGGCGGGGCAGAAGAGGGACGTCCCTTGACCTCGGCCAACGTGTTCCCGCGTCAGGTCGTCCTTGGGTGTCTTCGGTCCCGATAATCCTACCGGCTCTGTCCCACCAAGGATCAAGAACGCTTTAATTCGCATTTCCCAAGATAAATGTACAAGGAGCCATTGAAGTTTGTGTTGTTACTTTTTACTGTGACGTATTGTACGTGCGTGCGTGCGTGTGTGCGCATGAGTGTGTGTGTAAGTGTGTGTGTGTGTGTGTGTGTAAGTGTGTGTGTGTGTAAGTGTGTGTGTGTGTAAGTGTGTGTGTGTGTGTAAGTGTGTGTGTGTGTGTGTGTGTGTGTGTGTGTGTGTGTGTGTGTGTGTGTGTGTGTGTGTGTGTGTGTGTGTGTGTGTGTGTGTGTGTGTGTGTGTGTGTGTGTGTGTGTGTGTGTGTGTGTGTGTGTGTGTGTACGCGCGCGCACGTGTGCGTGAGTTGCACATACTAACACGCCCTGATTGAAGGTAACCTAGTCCAACTGGCGCGACCACCTAGGCCTACCTGTACTCCGGTAGAGGGAAGCCTTGGGCGCGACACAGCAGGCCGAAGCTCGCGCCCACCCTATGAATGGCCCGAACTATGTCCACGCTGGCCACGCGCGGGGAGGCGTGGCCCACCGGATCTAATGATGGAACCAGGGCCAAGTTGAGTCAGACGGGGAATCCCCTTTCAAGGAGACTGAATCACAGACAGGTACCCCCCCCCCTCCTCCTCCAGCTGCCGTCTCCTATTCGCTTTGTCTTAAAGAGAAGTGCCAGACGAGCTTCCCTTTGTATGCGATGTGCCCGCCCTCACAGCTTCGAATTCTTGCAGAGCACACCAGCACGTCCTATTGTTCCTCAGCCGAATACCAAATGAACCGTACAACACCAACGACCTGTGCATCTAGCCCTTTGAAATTTCTCTCTAACAAAAAACGTGAATGACACACATCCATCTCCATAAACCAGAGAAATCCACATACTCACCAGACCCCACACGTCGAAAACGCAGACCCCAAGTACGACTTTAAAGCCCAAGGGATGAGCCAAAGACCATTAGGATAAGGATAAGGACAGTCATTCTAATCCTCATCACAATCCAAACTACCAATCCTACCACACGCCCCCCGGCACAGACCAGCGGACGGACTACAGGAGACCCCCGTTTACCTGAACTGCGGGACGGGGTAGCCCTGGGACTGGCAGAAGAGGGCGAAGTCGATGCCCTGCGGGTGCCTCGTCCTTATCAGGTCTTCGCTAGGGACTTTGGGCGCCGAGAATCCTACGGGTTCTGCTCGGTGGGGTTGGTGGCGTCAGAAGGTTTTAGAGTGAGGGGTGTGAGTGGCGCTTGGGAGGGGGGGGGGGTATCCTCCTGCCGGCCTCGAATGTTTAAAATCGCCAATAATGAGATTAATGTTTACGTGTTCTAGTTTCTGGATTTGTCATTCACAGAAAGAGTCAACAAAATGTGTTCCCTGATTGCCCTCCTAATTAATCTAATTAAGCGTCCATCATAAAAAGCGGAAATCGCCAAAATAATTTGCTCATTCGCTTCGCTGGTAAAGCCCACAATTTAATTACAATTCGATATCACGCTTTACTTCTGCAGAATTTGCAGAATATCAGAGCCAAAATTTCATCAATATTTGCTACTATCTATTAAACAGATTAACAATTACGCATATTTAATAATGAATGATAAAAGTCAATATCAGTATCACTATCATTACTATTATCATTATCATTATGACTATTATGATCATTATCACTATTATGATCATTATCACTATTATTATCATTATCACTATTATTATCACTATCACTATTATCATTATTATCATCATCATTATTCTTAAAACAATAATAACAATAATTACAATAACAATAACAACAACAATAACAACAACAATAATAATAATGATAACAACGACAAAAACCAATGACAACGGCAGTAACCATAATACCAAAAATAACAACGAAAACAACGACTCCCCCCCCTCCCCCCCGCCCCGCCCAGCAGGACGCGCGGCGAACGCGGGACCTGACCTGTGTCTCGGCGGCGGCGTGCTCTGCGCCTGGCAGAAGAGAGACAGACTGTCACCGGCGCGTCGGGCAGTTCGCACCACGTCCTCGCTTACGAACTTTGGACGCGTCAGCCCTACGGGATCTGTCAGGGGAGCGATGGACAGCTAGGGGAGGGGCCTAACGTGAGGGTGAGGGTGGTGGTGGTGGTGGAGGAGGAGGAGGAGGAGGAGGAGGAGGAGGAGGAGGAGGAAGAAGAAAAAAAAATAAAGAAGAGGGAGGATAAGGAGGAGGTAGAGGTGGAAGAGGAGGAGAAGGAAGAAAAAGAAGAAGAAGAAGAAGGAGGAGGAGGAGGAGGAGGGGAAAGGTCGTCCACCTTTATCCTGGGACTTACTCAAGGGAGGGAGAGGGGGGAGCTTAAAGAGGATGGGAGGGAGGGGGGAGGGGAGGAGCCTAGATGTGGGGACGTCGAATGGTAATATTTACCGAGTCAATAGCAGGTCCGAGTGCGATATTAAGGGTAACGAGAGAAGTTCGGGATGGGCGTGATGTTGGTGTCTTGTCAACAGTAAGCAGTCAACAATGCAGATAACATTAGTCCATTGGTCCCCGAATACAAATACACGCAAAGAAAGCGAGAGAGAAATAAGGAGAGAGGGAAGGAAGGAAGGAGTCAGGAAGGGAGGAAAGGAAGGGAGAGAGAGAGAGAGAGAGAGAGAGAGAGAGAGAGAGAGAGAGAGAGAGAGAGAGAGAGAGAGAGAGAGAGAGAGAGAGAGAGAGAGAGAGAGAGAGAGAGAGAGAGAAGAGAGAGAAGAGAGAGAAGAGAGAGAAGAGAGAGAAAGAGAGAGAGAGAGAGAGAGAGAGAGAGAGAGAGAGAGAGAGAGAGAGAGAGAGAGAGAGACAGACAGACAGACAGACAGACAGACAGACAGACAGAGAGGGAGAGAGAGAGACGTTCAGACAGACAAAAAAGATAGAGACAAACGAAGAACATGTTCAGCGATGTAGATTCATGTGGAAAATGTACTCGGCAATTTGCTGATATCTTTCCTTCCCTCTCACTATCCCACTTTACTTCCGAACCCCTAACTGCGCATGCATATTCCGTATGTTGCGAACTTCTCTTTGAAAGCGTTACCTAAACTTGGGCACGGGGAAGGCCTGTGCCTGGCAGAGGAGGCCGAAATCCGTCCCCGAGGGTTTGGTGACGGTCGTGATCTTGTCGTCCGAGGGCAAGCGAGGGGCGGAGCTCCCTACCGAGTCTGCAAACAACCAAAGCAAACAACGCCCTCAGTGCCGTACGCGAGGGAAGAGGACGACGAAAATCACCTTCGTTGCGGTAGGAAGGCACCCCTGCCCCTCCTGCCCCTCGAAAGCACGGCGCCTTTAAGAATGGCAACGCCGGCGATAAAACTCCCTCCAGACGACCTCTCAAGCGCGGTGCTCCGAGGCCTTGACCTACCTAAAGCGAGGGACGGGGTTGCTCTGCGCCTCGCAAAACAGGGGAACGACCGAGCCCGCCGCGTGCTCCACAATGTCCCCTTTATCTTTGCTGGGCAGACGGGGGGCGCTGCTCCCCATCGGCTCTGCGGGAGCAGAGGTTGCCGAGTGTGATGAAATTTGCTAGAGTTTGCAGAAAGTTTCCCGAATGTGAGATACGGTGTTTGTGTAGGCCTATATATGACACTATTAAGTCATTCATATGATGATTTTTATATACACGAAAAGAAAATATAATCTGGTATTGATCTTGTTTATACTATAATCCCGATTCTTTTATCTTACTAGAATTTATTATATAGATTCACGAAGTTTAGGAAGGATAATCTTTAACAAAATATGTACGAGTATTTTGTGTGATTCCATCTACTTAATGCCATCGCCCTAAAAATCAAGAAGGCATCCAATACCAATAATCTTCAACACAAAATAAAAAATGGAGCAAACACACGTGATACTTTGCGCTCCGAGACCACGCGTACAAACCATCAGCTCAACAACGACCGTCCCGCCAAACCGCCAAAACGTTACCTAATGCTCGGCGGCGGATAGGCCTGGGCTTCACACAGGAGGCCGAAATCCGAGCCCGACGCCTTGGAGACCGAGTGAAGCCGGTCGTCCGACGGCAGGCGAGGACCTGAGCTGCCGACCGAGTCTGCAAACAACCAAATGTCTCACCGCCTTTGCAGCGCCGCTCGAGAGGCTTCCATGCGTGACTGAAAGGCGGCTGGCTGCGATAGGGCGGCCGCTCGCTGGCGAGCTCGTCAGTGCGAGGATGAATCTTTACTTTGCTTTGCGCTCTCTCTCTCTCTCTCTCTCTCTCTCTCTCTCTCTCTCTCTCTCTCTCTCTCTCTCTCTCTCTCTCTCTCTCTCTCTCTCTCTCTCTCTCTCTTCCTGTCTTCCTCTTTCTTTTGTTTTTTCTGTCTTTATCTTCCTTTTCCATCTCCTTCTCTTCCTCCTTCTCCTTTTCCCTTGATTCTGATTCTGTATCTCCCTATCCTTCTGTGTCTATCTATTTACCTATTAGCTAGTTGTCAGTATGTGTGTCTGTCTGTGTGTCCGTCCGTCCGTCCGTTCATCCATATCTATCTGTCTCTATCTCTATCTGCCAATATCACTCCCACTCTCACTCTCACAGGTATACAAAATTCTTCCATCGCTCCCTTCGCCCGAGGTCGCCACCTACCTAAACCGCGGCGCGGGGTGGCTCTGAGCTTCGCAAAAGAGAGGGATCACCGCGCCCTTTCGCTGTTCCACTATGACCCCTTTATCCCGGCTGGGCAGACGGGGGGCGCTGCTCCCTACCGGCTCTAGAGGAAGGAAGCCGATCAATGTGAGCAGGGAGGCTTCCGGTTAGGGAGTGAGAGAGAGAAAAACGCCCACACAAAGAGAACTGAATGTGAGACGAGGGGAAGTTCAAGCTATTTAACCGTGTTGTATAAATCAATAAGAATGAAATAGAGATCGCGATGCAGGCACTTCCTCCTTGACTACAAACTGCAATTAGCTGCGCCCATAACACGCCCGAAACTCCGACCAATCAGGGCTTTCCCCCGACACAGCGCCCGCGTACCGAAGGAGGGAAGGGCGTACTGACCTGACGGTGGGCGGCGGGTTGCCTTGGGCCTGGCACAGAAGGGAGAACGAAGAGCCTGCCTCTTGGCTGACCATCGACCCTGTCTCCTTGGAAGGAAGCTTGGGCGCCGACAGGCCGATGGGCTCTGAATCAGGCAGTCTTTGCTTATGACTGTGTTCTTATTTACAAACTGTCGGTCTTTAAGATTATTTTAGACGGTGTGTCAAGCAGAGCCTGAATGAGGATCCTGCCCTCACAATGCCTCGGGGAAGGTATGACAATATCCATTTCCTATTTATTACATGAATCGATCTGACACGGACAAATCACATATATTTTCTTTCTCGTCTTCGGTTGTTGTTGGCAACCCATGAAAAGTTTTTAAAAAATCCTTTTCGTCACCAACATGAAACATCAAAATCCTCCTGCTCTAGAAAACCACGAACCCTTCCCCCTTGTGCAACCCGTAACTAAAGACGCCGTTACACTACCTTGTGGTGGGAGCCGGCGACGCTTGGGCTTCGCATAGCAAAGTAGTAGCAATGCCCTGAGCCACTTCGTAATTTTGCGCCTTATTCCTAGTCGGCAACTTAGGGGGTGACAGTGCCACAACCTCTGCAAGAATAACCGAGAGACGTGCACCCTGCTAACATGTACCTTGTGGTAGTCGGGATAAGGTACTCCTGTTTTCATTATCGAATAACTCCACACGCATACACACCAGTAAATAAAAAAAATGCGTAAATAACAATAATAATGAAAATTAATGTAATGCCACGCTCGCCTCCCTTTTCTCAAAAAACAAGCCACGCCATCCCAAAAGGACAATGAGAAAAACAAAGAAAAGAAGAAAATAACCCGCCATCCCGCTGAGATTTCAACTCCGAGCAAGGAGTAATCCACGCCCAATTTCAACACCCGAGGACGCCTGCGCTACCTAAAGCTCGGCGGAGGACTGGCCTGCGCCTCACACAGAACCGTGGTGGGGAGTCCTGCCGCCACGTCGAAAGTCTGCGACCGACTGCGCGTGGTGAGGTGGGGGGCGCTGCTCCCCGCTGGATCTGGAACGCCAACATGCGCCGCGTCAACTACTAAATTCCTTGGCTCTCGGGGACACACTTGGAGTCATTTCGAATGTCGGATAGGTTTCGCCCAGCGCTCTCTGCCCAATTTACGACGCGATCCCAGGCTAGTAAATTCATATTCCTCTTGATATTGGAACTGGGTTATACACTCTCTCACACATTTCAAAACTTAGACCGATATACTGCGACAGGTAATCGCGCGCTGCCGCAATTCAACCCAAATATATAACACCAATATCATATCGCGATGAAATACGATTCCACAACAAGCAAAGTTAGCACATTCCTCTCCAAATATATATATTTCACCATAATTTCTTTGCATTCATAAAAAAAACGGACACGAGCAACATTCCTTTGTGTATGGGTCCTTTGCAAACAATCTAAAGCCGCATAGTGAGTCCGGGTGCGCGATCACAAAGCCAGATGATTGGCCGAGGATGTTCGCGCTCGACCAATCAAGCGTCCCCGCTGCTTTTCTGTTCCATCAACCTCGCAAAGCCTTTAATTTTGATGCTACGTAATCACAACACAAATATCACTCTGGTGCGCGCACATAGCAAGATTGGTGTGCCCTCGGGAAAAAAAGTTATTTAATAAACCCCTTTACTTGAAGATTCAAACAATCATTGAACTTGACTATATCGACGTCTGATATTAACATAAAAATAACCAAATTCTGAATGAAAATACAAAAGCTACTTCAGACAGTCCTAAAGATGAGGGTGGTAAGGGGGGGGGGGGGTATCACGCACCAGAGTGACAAAAACAAATCCTTCACTTACCTTTGCTGCCGCCAGATGTCCTGCTTGAGTACTGACCATCACATCTACTTATAACTGACTCGAGTAATTAGTCATTAACAAAGTAATTATCAAGACAGAAATCCACATGTCTACTCCTTTGAAATACCCTAATCATAAAATAACTAACTGATCCTATTGTTTTCCTCAAATCCTAACTCATGTGTGTGTATGTTTGTGTACATGTACGTGTCCGTGTGTGTGTATGTGTGTGTATGCGTCACGCGTAACGTTAACTTCTCTTTGAATCCAAAGAAGAGAGAGAGACTCATCACGCAACGTAATTTTGAACTCTCAAAATCAAAATCTAAGAGACAGAGGCAACATAGCAATCCGACATCTTTCGGATATTTTGTGCTAATTATTATTGATTGGATCTTTTACTTGAACAATTTTGAACTTTTTACAAGCCAATTGAACAAAATTTAGCGAGACGGCAGGGGTACCCTATCCCAACATTCAGGCTCCTTGTTCAAACCAGCGGCATCCACAGACACACCCTATGAAGGCACGGGCGAAATTACGTTGAGCTCACATGTGATATTGACCCTTAGTTGCACCATGCCGTCATAAAAGTGTCGCTCCGTGGATGTCACTGGTTATCATATTCTAAAATATTCATATTTCAAATATATTTCAGATTTCACAACAACCAAATTCTACTTTACTTGATCTGGCCCGACAAAAAAACAGTTACATGGAACCAGATGACAAACATTGAATCTGCTTGAATATATATCAGCAATGCATGCACAAAAATACCCTCCCAAACTGGACTGCGTTCTACCTCCAGCCCCTTCTTGATAATCTAATATATTATACTAAACTTTACGCTTTTTAACTAAATTATGTATCACAAGTGGTATAACCCAATTTTTTCAATTTCATAACTCTATGAAACTTATTCTTGCGATATAACAATACACATTGGTCTTACATTAAGGGTAGTATATCGTTCATAATGATCAAAACACTACACAAATAAAAGATGCTCTAACATTATTCTTTTGCATTTTTTTAACCTAAATTAAAAAAAATGCTCTACTAAATCCTTCCTCTTTCCTTTACTTTTACTACAGTATCATCCTTCTATGGCATATTTCCCTTCTATCTCTGTTTCTGACATTCCTTTGTTTCTGCATCTCCAAATCTTCCATTATATGTTTCTTTTTCCACCCATCCTCTAACCTCGTAAATAATAATAACCCTATTTGCACATGTTCAAATCTATCCTTATCTATTCCACCAGACCTAATCTATTCTTGCCTAACATAACCACCCAAGCCTAACCTAAATCAACTCAACCCAGGCCCAGTGCAATGTTACATAGACCTACATCATGCAGTATACCTTAACATAACCAAACAATTCAATCATTAAATTACTATGAAATGACATGTTAAATAACCTAACGGGCCAATTAAACTAACCTAGTCCCCTCCCCCTCCTATAACCTAACCTAGCCCCCTCCCTTCCTATAAACTAACCTAGCCCCCTCCCCCTCCTATAAACTAACCTACCCCCCTCCCTTTCTATAAACTAACCTAGCTCTTTCCCCCTCCTATAGATTAACCTAGCCCCAACCCGTAGACTCCCTCCCCCCCCTATAGACTAACCTAACCCCTAACCCGCAGTCCCCCCTCCCTCTTCTATAAACTAACCTAACCCCTAACCCGCAGTCCCCCCAATTCCCCCCTCCCCTCGCCCCCGCCCTCGCCCCTCCGACGCCAGAGCCAGACCTACCGGAGATCACAAGACGTCCGGCGGTGGCAGAGAGGCGGGTCTCCTGGGTGAGGCGGTGCACGGTGCGGCACTTGTAGCTCTTGAAGCCGTCTTCGGAGCTGACGGAGCGGATGTGGAGTTCGCCGGAGGGAAGGACCAGGTACTTGCCATCTGGAGGGGAGGCAGACGGGGGGGGAAACGTTAGTACTGGACGTCTTCACTCGGGGGAGAGGACACCACTAATGCTTGGACTTTTAATTTAATGAGGTTATGCTGTGCGGTTTAAGATCCTCTTGCAAAGAAATATCTGATATGAAGTTAATTTCTAGGCAATGTGATATTGTATTAATAGAATATTGTGACAAATAAACTTAAGTTAGATCTTTCTAAATTAGTTAAATAATAGTGAATATTTAAAATTATTAAAGTCTTTAATTTCTAACCTCTGTATCAGTTTTATTGTAACAATGCAACTTTTAATATAAGAAGTTCCTAAATCGTAATCGCTAAAATAGTATTTATCTTAACTTGTGAAAAGTAGTTTGCTGTCAAAGTTCCAATAAAAGTCCAAGAAGAAGTGGTATCCTTTTAAACACGATAAACCTTCAAAAATAACCCATCACACATCCATTTTTTCACTGGAAAGCCGGCAAAGTCTTGGCGCGTTTTTCCAGGCGTGAATGAATGCCCGCCAACCCTCATACCCTTTGTTGAAGCCCCTCCCTCTGAGAGCCTGTGACTCCACCCACCGCCTTTAAGACTCCACCCCCTACGACCACTTAAACTCCGCCTACATCCGCCGCCGACGTCGCTGCAGCCAGCCGCGTTCTCGTTGCTTTAAGTGGTCATGAGAGGATAAGTAAAAAAAGCTTTAGGTGGATATAAACACTTAGCAAGTACTTTCAGCTTCTTTCAATTTCCATTCTAATTTAAACCCCGAAATGAAGCCTAATATCTTCAAAATGGATATATGATGGGAAGCTAACCGTCTGAAGTTTGCCACGTGGTGCAAGAAGCGAGGAGAGCTAATCTGCAGATTCTCTTTGATCTCACGAGTCTGCCATTATCAAATTCTTTCAAAAGAAATAATTACGAGCATTTCGTAACGAGGAAAATTAATAAAAAAAATCGTGCTTTCCGAAAACTTACTGAGCTGAACTGCCGTCCATCGAACTTGACAATTCTTTATCATCGAAATCAAAGTTGTGATCGAAGTCAAATCAAAGTCTTTGGGATATCCCGTGATGATGTTTTAAATGGCAAATTACTTTCGACAAAGTTGAAATGCCGCGGCGATATTTCTTTTTTTCTTTCAACGGGAGATCTCAGAAATGCAAATGAAGTTACGTGCTGATGCAAATTAATTCCCAAAGTTCAACTGAAAATGTTAAATTGGATTATCTGAGACACAGGGCGTGTTACTAGCGACTCTTCTTGACTACACGTGGCAAACTCTTATAGCTAGCTTAAAATAACACGGATGACAAGAATAAAAATAACAATAATTTATATATACCAAAATTCCACTGCTAAGCTCATCAAAAAATCTCCATTTTCGACATCGATATGCAATTTACTCGGATATTTCCATTCTAGCTTTGAACTTGTCTTCTATTTAACTGAGGCACCATGATTATAAAGATTTTGGAGATTTCTTGATAAATACTCGAAATGGAATTTAATAAAACAGTACACAGTAACATTCTAGCTAACCTAACTGAAGCTATCAAAACCACAAGAAATGTCAAATTGTATATGGTTACTTTACTTTACTGAACACTGGCAAATATAAATGACAATAATTCACTGAACAATATTTGAAATTAATTACTTTAAAAAGTTTATTATTAGTATGTTTATCCAAAATTTATATAGATCTCTACAATCTCCTTTACTAAGCCTACATAATAATAATACACATTTGATAAAAATTTTATCCTTAACAACTATCCCAGAAGTACAGAGACGAGCCTGTGGGAGTCACAGTGTGTGCCGTATTGATTGTTATGTAAGCACAAGGCAGGAGCTAGGAACCTTCCAGAAGTGAGGCAGCACTTCACTGTGTCTCCCAGATGCCGTCTATCCCATATCACAGTCAATCATATATACAAATAATCATATACACAAAGGAAATTCTTAATTCTAAAATAGCGATTGCACACAGGATATATCAATATGGACATGGCATTCTTCTTTTAAATCTCTCAGTGGCCAGGGGTGAAGTCAGGTTCCTCCAGCCATCTCTCGCCTCCGTCGGCAGCAGCAGCAGCAGCAGCATCCACCCTCACCCCGCCCCCAGCCACAGCGAACCACCACAAGACCAACAGCATTCAACCACAATCCAACATAACCAAATATACCCCCCCCCCACCGTGGCTCCCTTCCCTATTACATCATCACGGCGGAACACTCGGATGCCACGAATAGCTGTGACGTATGAGAGTGTTTTGCGTTGCCCACCGGAAGTCCAGCATCTGTCCCACTTCCGGTGGTTGGGGCGGCTTTCCCCTTCACCTGGAAACGCTCATAATTCATGCACGATGCGCGTTGAAATATCGCGTGGCATCGACCAAGCGGAGAGACAGGCATGTATGTATGTGTGTTTATGTGCGTGGAATGCGTTGGTATTCATAAATGGCTTCCACGGTCATATTTTGCACAGTCATGGACACGGAATATCCCGCCCTCGAAGTAGCATATTAGAATGCGGAATAATTCAGTGAATATACATAAAATATTAGCTGGCGGAGGGTACAAAAAGGCGGAGGACTTCCTGCTACAGCCTTCCCATTCTTTCTGAAATGCCAATACACACTGTTAAGTATTAAATTGGAAAACATATACCAAGATAAATCATATACTCAAACATTAAACCACATAAAGATGACTCGCCTGAAAATAAAAGTAAATACACAAATAAATAAATACCTAAAACACCAGAAATGAGAAAGAAACCGGCAAAAAAAGACAGAAGACGAATGCAACAAATGGGAAAAGAAGCGACGCTGCAGGCTGTGTCCTTCCCCTGCACAGCTACGATACCGTGTTTGTTCGTAGGATAATAGGACTGGCCGTCGTTCGTGACCCATGCCTGCACGGTCACGAAATCGGCCACGAAGGAAGGGATGGAGCACTTGAGGATGGCCGCGTTGCCTCGGATCACGAACTCGTCACTCACTCGCGTCTCGTAAGCCTGCGCCACCACTGCAAACCGGTCACGCCTTCCGTCAGATTCTCTCTTTCTCTCTCTCTTTCTCTTTCGCAAACTACCGCACACGCCTCTCGCGCTCTTTCCGCATGAAGGAAGGGGAAGAAGAAGGATTGACGAAAGAGGGATGAGGAGGAGAATAGGAGAAGAAAGGAAAAGGCAGGAGGAAGCGAGCAAGTCGGTTTTCCCGAACAGAGAATCATAAGTGCTTGGTTGACGACGGCCAGACCAAGATGCCCGCCGTGATGCTGATGCTACTATTGTTGCTCCGTCTCTTTCTGCTGGCGTACTGACACTAACACCCATAAGCAGATAAATAAATAAAAATCAGTGCAAAATCCGGGTATATTTCCTACCCTAACGGGGAATATTTCTTAATATCTCGAATATCAAAGAATTACAAACAAGGAAAAATCAAAACCGCTCAAAAAAAAAAAAAAAAAATCTGAATCTTCCCAAATTAGCAAACTATATTCCACGACAAACGAATTACACGCGAGACCAAATCCCACCCACCCATCCACTTTCCCTGATCCTCCTTCCACCGCTCAATACCCTCCCCCTTCCCTAATCCTCCCCCTCATCCCGCCCACCTCCACCTCCCCCCATGCCATCATTACCATAGGATCGGCCGGGGATGAAGATGGTGGCCTCCGAATCCACCCAGGACTGCACGCTCACGAAGTCAGCCACGAAGGACGGGATCATGCACTTGAATATCGCTGAGTTGCCGGCCAGCACGTCCTCGTCAATCACCCTCGTCACGTACTTCTGTGACACGACTACAACGACAACCACACTCGTCAGTATATTTCCGTAGAGTAAAGACAGCACACCCGATTTTCTCTCAGTGGGGTGACGACAGCTTTAAAATACATGTATATTTTTTGTTCTTATCAATAAAAGATTACATCTCATCGGCCCCTTGTCCCCGTGGATGAGTAATTCACTTAATCCCTTCCAAAATCATGGGTCTTCAAGGATGAGTGAAAAAAACGAGGTTGAGAAAAAAAGAAAAAAAGGGAAAAAACGGAACCATATGTTAGCGGAGCCTTTCCAACCCTTGTACAACGCCGGTTGCAATTGCCTAATACGAAAATAGGAGAGCACTATCCATTGGCGTTTTATATGGCTGTAAATTGCTTATTTCCCACGAATAATTTGAGCCAAGCGAACCTCG
Organism: Penaeus vannamei; assembly: GCF_042767895.1. Taxonomy (NCBI): domain Eukaryota; kingdom Metazoa; phylum Arthropoda; class Malacostraca; order Decapoda; family Penaeidae; genus Penaeus; species Penaeus vannamei. The sequence continues at coordinate 40,286,975 of NC_091552.1, forward strand.
TCCTACTATCCCTCGGCCTTGAAGGTTGATCCGCCTTCTATTGGCGAATAATCACGAATCGGGCCGACGCTACCTGCCGTCTCGCAAACCTATGACACCGACACGGAGCACGCCAACGGGATCCTTATGACCTCCGTCCTTAGAGCCAACAGTCCTATCGGTCAGGTCAGGCCGGCCCCAATCACGTCCGCCGAATCAATCAACAAACATGTTATCTGAGGGTCATCTATCTCGCATTGATTCCCCGAAATGGAGCCAAACCTACATATCCCAGATTCATTTCCCCTTCTCACTAAATAATAACAAAAACAAAAACAAAAAAAAGGCGTAATTTACACATAATATGTAAATAAAAAAGCCTGTAGACACACGAACATAACCCCTTCTCATCTACGGCGAATCAAAAGATCATCAACGATATTATCTCGCCCCATCTACGCGGATGATCGAATATTCTACCTTCATTTACCAGCGAGCCAAACGTGTGAGCATTTGCATAACGAGGCTGTTAACTCTCCATCCTCTTCCCTCACAAAAAAGAACAGAAAAGCTCTGCAATGTTGACAGAGGATTAGGGAGATGGAGACACACCGAGGCCGCTCGTGGGGCTTGGGGAGGAGGGGGGGGGGGGTGAGAGACACGAAATGGAACAATTCGTCGTTAGGCATCGTCTGCGAAGGAAAACGTGGGAGGAAATTTTGCTTTCCTTATTCAGACGATGTGATAAAAATAACCTGAACAGTGAGAGAGCACACAAAGATAACCACACATGAGATGAAACATGAAAAGAAATCCTTGCGGAGGAGGAGAGGAGACTGGGAGGCACGCAATAATGTCCTACGCCCTGAAAAGAACGGCTAAAAATAGTCATCATCTTAGTCACCATCAATATCAACACTGTCATCACCAGTCATGTGCGTCGCCGTCTTCGTACACACGGCAGGAGATGACAAGAGGAGACAGATAAATCGATAACATCCTCGCCCCTTCCGCCCCCCCTTTCTCTCTCTCTCACTCACTCACCCTCTCTCTCTCTCTCTCTCTCTCTCTCTCTCTCTCTCTCTCTCTCTCTCTCTCTCTCTCTCTCTCTCTCTCTCTCTCTCGCTCTCGCTCTCGCTCTCGCTCTCGCTCTCGCTCTCGCTCTCGCTCTCGCTCTCGCTCTCGCTCTCGCTCTCGCTCTCGCTCTCGCTCTCGCTCTCGCTCTCGCTCTCGCTCTCGCTCTCGCTCTCGCTCTCGCTCTCGCTCTCGCTCTCGCTCTCGCTCTCGCTCTCGCTCTCGCTCTCGCTCTCGCTCTCTCTCTCGCTCTCGCTCTCGCTCTCGCTCTCGCTCATTCTCACTCTCACACTCTCTCTCTCTCTCTCTCTCTCTCTCTCTCTCTCTCTCTCTCTCTCTCTCTCTCTCACTCTCACTCTCACTCTCACTCTCACTCTCACTCTCACTCTCACTCTCACTCTCACTCTCATTCTCATTCTCATTCTCATTCTCATTCTCATTCTCATTCTCATTCTCATTCTCATTCTCATTCTCACTCATTCTCACTCATTCTCATTCTCACTCTCACTCTCACTCATTCTCATTCTCACTCTCACTCACTCATTCTCGCTCTCGCTCTCACCCTCACCCTCATCCTCACCCTCACCCTCATCCTCACCCTCACCCTCACCCTCACCCTCACCCTCACCCACATTCTTCCATTCTGCCACTCTCCCATGCCTGGCTCCACGTGCAGGGAGCGTCATTACCATAATCATCGGAGGCCAGGTAGGTGCGTCCCTCCAGGTCCTCCCAAGACTCCACGCTGACGAAGTCCGCGACGAAGGACGGGATAACGCACTTAAGGATAGCCGAGTTCCCCTTCAGGACACTCTCGTCCCACACTTGAGTTAGGTACTTCTGGGACACCACTTCACGAGAGGGGGAGAGAAGGGGAAAATTTTGATGAAAAAAATAGCGGAAATGGAAGATCTTTGAGGAGAAGTGGGAGGTAAGAGGAGGAGGAGGGGGGGAGATGAGGGGTGAAGAGGAGGAGGAGGACGAAGAGAAAGAGGAGGAGGAGGAGAAAGAAGAGGACAAAGAGGAAGAGAAAGAGGAGGAGGAGGAGAAAGAGGAAGAGGAGGAGGAGGAGGACGACGACGACGACGACGACGACGACGACAAAGAGGACAAGGAGAACGGAGAAACAGATGAGGAAAACGTGGAAAAAAGAAGAATGAAAAGGTCAAACCAGAAATAAAGAGAGAAACAGTAAGAGAGTAAACGAGAGCACACAAAACACAAGTATCCACACACACACACCTCCAATCAACCAGACAATCCACCAGACACCGAGACCGACCACCGCTCCTCCTCCTCGACGCAGACGACCCACCGACCCAAACCCAAGTCCCACTCGAGCTCAAGGCACCAACCAGGATCCGAACTGATGGCGGCGGCGAATTTTGGGATAATAGGAAGGGCCTCTTTTTTAAACCGCTAATCCGGCGGCGGACGAGCGTAAACCACTCCCATTTCCGGACGGACCTTTTATCAGGGGGATTAACGGGTTGGAGGCTGAGGCTGTGGCATGTGGTTAATGTAGTGGCGGAGGAATAACGATGATGGTGATAGGGATGGGGATAGAGATAGGGATGGGGATGGAGACGGAGATGGAGACGGTGATGAAGATTAAAGCACAATAATGCTAATGATTATGTGATTAACGTTGAACAATGAAAAATCAATGCCATAATCGTAGACTAATGAGCGTTTAACGCAAGGATGTGTCTCACTGCATTCTCGATTTAATTACACGCAATTAGCACCTCATTACGAACATTAAGAGACAAATGGCGGTAATTAACACATATAAATACTGGGTTTAATCGCCAAGTCTTCGCCGGGCTGAAAAAAGGAACACAACTTTGTGAAAAGAAAACATAATCTGCTTTCGTTACACCCAAGCAAAGCCCCGGGAACACGGGTCGTTGCATATCTTTAGAAAGTTTGGTTTCCTCTCAGCCCCAAAAGAGGCGGACCTGTCTGAAAAGCGAATAAAGATATAAAACCATGCACACAACCAGACCAAAGCATCATACAGAAAAAATAATAAATGGATAAATAAATCAAAACAATAAATAAAGTAAAATGTAAAACAATTGTGTTTCCCCCAGCCGGCCAGTCCTGCTCTGCTCCCCGCGTACCATAACGATCCGACGCCGTGTAGGCCTTTCCCTCGAGGTCCACCCAGGCCTGCACGCTCACGAAGTCGGCCACGAAGGAGGGAATCACGCACTTAAGAATGGCCGAGTTGCCGCGCAGCACAGCCTCGTCCAGCACCTGCGTCAGGTAGTCTTGCGCGACCACTGCAGGAAAGAAGCCGGCGCAAAGACACGTCAAAACAGACAGATCGACAAAGCCATGAGAGCGGGCCGAGGTTGACATTCTTTTGTTTGTTTTTTGACAGTGTGAGGAGAAAGAAAGGGATTTAGAAGAACAGACAGAGTGATGAGAGGCCTGTGGCGCGCGGAGATCGCTGGCGTAATTAATGTCCTGCAAAATAATGGCGAGTTTGTTGACGGCCAGGTCGTTCCCTCCCTTATCTCCTCACGCCCTTCCTCCCCGTCCCGCCCCTCCTTCCCTGCAGCCGAGGCCCACGAACATGGTGCATTACCGTAGTTCGAGGAGGGATAGTAGGCCTTGCCCTCTGAGTCGACCCAGGCCTGCACACTCACGAAGTCGGCCACGAAGGACGGGATAATGCACTTAAGGATAGCCGAGTTCCCCGTCAGGACGCTCTCGTCCACCACTTGGGTCACGTAGCCCTGAGACACCACTGAGGCGAAAGATCAGTCATGGTGATAATGAAGAAATGGGAATGTAAATTGGAATGCACCGCACCAGTTGCAAATACTGTGACGAAATTAATCCTCACCGCCTCGAGCCAACTGACGAGATACCTGGAACTAACAGAGTTTTTAGTATCTGAATGAAGGAAGCAAAGGGTAATGCCACAGCACACCCCGGGGCGAGGTAAGCAAGAAATAAAAAAGGCTATAAAAGAAGGAGAGGGATATGACGTGGCTCTCATTACCATAATCGCCCGAGGGATAGTAGACCCTTCCCTCTCCGTCCACCCACGACTGCACGCTGACGAAGTCGGCGACGAAGGAGGGGATGACGCACTTGAGGATGGCAGAGTTGCCTTTGAGGACGTCCTCGTCGTGAACCCGGCTTGTGTACTCCTGTGCGACCACTTCGTACCGGAGGAAGTTTATTTTTTATCATTACTTTTTGCAATACTGCTTTTGATATATATATTATGAACGTGTCACGTGACAACATCGCTAAGTGCTTCGGCCGTGAAGCCTGAGATTGGCGTTATCACTAACCGACGTCTTGGGCCGAGTTACGAGATGATTGTGATACTTCTGATGGCTGCTCAGCGTGCAAGGGTGTAACGACCGATAGCGATGACGTTGAATGATGATGCGATGATGAGCGATCGTGAATGTGCGAAAAGACGTGGATGCGTGAGGGAGTGTGTTCGGAAAGGCAGGGATAATCAGGGACAAGGGTATTCACAGAGGACAGAACAAAAAAAAAGAAGTCATCATTAAAATCAATCCGCCTCGCGAGTCCTTCTGAAAAGAAAGAGAGAGAGAGAGAGAGAACTCGGATCACTTTCAAAAAGCGAGAAAAAAGAAGAAGAAAAAAAAAAACAGACAAACCTAAGAGAGAAAAGAAACACACACAAGAAAAGTTACCATAATCGGCATCGCGCGGGTAATACACATTGCCGTTCGAGTCCTGCCACGACTGAACGCTCACGAAGTCCGCCACGAACGACGGGATCTCGCACTTCATGATGGCGTTGTTGCCCCGGATCACGTACTCCTTGTCCGCGTCCGACTCGTAGTCTTGCGCCACCACTACGGACGGGCGGACGGACGGACAGTCAGTCGGAGTAGGTGGCGAAGACGAAGGGAGGAAGAAATAGGAAGTAGGATGGGATTAAAAAAGAAAAAAAAAACAGTAGACACGAACAGGGAAAAATAGAAAGTAGAGTGGGATTACAAAAACGTAGAGGACACGAAGAGAGGAAGAAATAGAAAATAGAATGGGATTTAAAAATACTAGACACGAAGGGAGAAAGAAATAGAAAGTAGAGTGGGATTTAAAAAAAACAGTAAGGGGAACGATGAGAAGGAGGAGAAGTATGTAAACTGAGGGAAGGGAAGGAACAGAAGCTGACAAACGGAGATACGGGAGGAATAAGAGGAGAGGAGAGGAGACGAGAGAAATATTGGAAGTAGGGAAAAGACGATAGGGGAAGGGGGAGAGGGGAATAAAAGAGAGACAAAAGGAAGATAGGATGATATAGGGAAAGAAACGCGCTTGCCGTTGATAAATAGTGGAAATTAAGGCGAAGCTACGATGTGGGTGAACGGAAATAAAAAATGAAGACGGAAAGAGGAAGCGTAAGAAAGATAGATTATAATTAATGATAGTGATGAGGGGAATAAGCTAAAAAAGAAAAAGAAAAAAAACTGAATATGGGAAGCGATAAAAATATAACATGACGGAAAGTAAAAGAGAAGACAAAAAAACGTTAATTAATGGACACAGGGCCCCTAATAATGAAAAAAATATAATTTCAATAAAAAAATGTGACGCGCAGAAGAGCATGGGAAACTTTAATGGCAAAGTTCTTTCGAAAGTTGCCAAACCCAGTTTTTCCCAAATTATTTCCAAGAAGGTACAAGAAAAAAAAAGAAAAAAGAAATCACAAAATGCAGATTATTAAAGAAATAAAAGAATATAATCTAAATTAAATGAGAAGAAAAGCAACTAAAAACGAGGGCAGGGGAGGGTGAAGGAAAGGGGGCGGGCCACGGAGGAGAGAGGGAGGGGAAATAAGAGAAGGGGGGGGGAGGGCAGGGGGCGGGAAACTACGTTAAGACGCCAGGATATTCAGAGGAAACTTGCTCAATAGAGGGAAATTATGAACAGTGACACGAAGAAGAGGGAGAGATTGGAGAAAGAAGAGAATCTGTGATTGAGGGAAAGTGGGAGGGAGGGAGGGAGGCAGGGGGGAAGGAAAAGAGAGAGAGAGAGGGATGGAGAATGGGAAGGAGGGAAGGAGGAAGGGAGGGTGGGAGGGAAAGAGAGAGAGAAGGAGAGAGGGAGGGAGGGAGGGAAGAAGGAGAGGAGAGTGTTAGGAAAGAAAGAAATATGATGAAGAGACGGAAAAAATATATAAAGAGAGAAAGAGTGAGGAAAATAAAAAGAACCGGTAACATTTTCTCTAAACAAAGATGAAGGTCATACATCTAGCAATGACCCTGAAATAATGGAAAATGCTTAATGTGTGTTCGAATCTGAAAACAAAAAGTCAGATAAATCCCAAAAATCTGCAACAGTAAGAGAAAAATATTAGTCACGTCACAGAACCTGAAAGAAGAGACAGTGCATCAAGAATAATACAAAAATGTAAGAATCTGAAAAAATAAACATTACGATTACGAGGGAAGAGTGAGAGAAAAAAACGAACAAAGAATATCCGATTCGGAACGACAACCATTGAAACATAAAGAAGAAACTCCCGCACAACCATACAAATCAAACAGAAAAAACAGATATGGGCGGACCTCCCCCCCCCAAAAAAAAAAAAAAAAAAAAAAAAAAAAAAGTTTCCGCGGCGCCGTCCATTACCGTAATCGTCCGCCGGATAGAACCTGCGCCCTTCCGAATCCTGCCAAGACTGAACGGAGACAAAATCCGCCACGAACGAAGGGATCTTGCACTTCATCACCACCGAATTGCCACGAATCACGTACTCGTTCTCCGCCTCCGTCTGGTAGTCCTGCGCCACCACTGACGCGTCGCAGAACAAGGGCGTTAGTGTTGGGGAGGAATGCTGAATGGTGGGAGGGAGGGTGAAGGGGATAGGGGGAGGGGAAAGGGGAGGTGAGACGTAAAGGGGGAGGGGGGAAGGGGAGGTGCGACGTAATGGGAAGGGGTAGGCGGGAGGTGAGACGTAAAGGGGGGTAGGGGGAAGGGGAGGTGCGACGTGATGGAAAGGGGTAGACGGGAGGTGAGACTAAGGGGGGAGGGCAAGGGGTAGGGGGCAGGCGTGCCATACGGGCGAAGAGGGGGTGGTGCAAGATGAGCGGGATAGGGAGGGGGGATGACGAAAGGGGGAGGGGAGGGGAGCGAGACGGGGCAGGTGTGACGTGAGAGCGAGTGGTATGCGAAGTGGCTGATGCTTGACTGGTGGTGAGATGATGTTTAGGTTTGGGCTCAGAAGAGTATGTGCGAGAGTGTCCGAGCGGGGTGACAAAAAAAGAAAGGAATGTCTTCATGTCAAGAAAAAAATATCCAAAAGATCACACAAACAAGCGTACCCTGCAGCAAAAGAAAGAAAGGGGAGAAAATGACACGTAATACTCCAGCCTGTAAAAGAGAAAGCCATCGATCAGTCCAACCCGGGACAATCCCCGTCGCGCCCCAAGCCACCCTCCAGCTCTAGAGACCTTATAGCACCAACGGCTTCCCCCAAATTACCATAATTGTTGTTGGGGTAGTAATGCTTCCCCTCAGAGTCCACCCAGGACTGCACGCTGACGAAGTCCGCGACGAAGGAAGGGATTTTACACTTAAGCACGGCCGAGTTCCCGCGGATCACGTTCTCCGACTCCGCCTCCAGCAGGTAGTCCTGGGAGATTACTGGGGCGGAAACCTCGTTAGTCTTGGTGGACAGGAAAGGCGAATGAGGAAGGGGAAAGAGGGAAAGAGGGAGGGGCAAGGGGGAGAGAGGGAAATGGGAGAGGACGAGAGAAAAGGAAAAGAAGATGGAGAGGTTGAAGGTACAGTTGTGGTCCCTTTAAGGATTTTCAGTTAGAAAGTTAATGACATATTTCTTCTTTCAACACCAGCGACTGATGCGAGCTGAAACTTGCAAACAAAAAATATGGAGAAAATGTCGTCAATTATCATACCTAGAAAAGAAGAGGAAAAGGAAAATGAGATAAAAATAAGACGATCAAAACAACATCCATCTCCATCAACCACGCTCCCTCTTCCCTTCCTTATGTCTCTTTCTATCCCTCTTCTTTTTCTTCTTTTCCCCCCCTCCTCCTCTCCCTTATACCGACCCCGCAACTATCCTTTACCATAGTTCTCGCGGCCGGGATAGTAGGCCGTCCCTTCCGAGTCCACCCACGCCTGCACGCCCACGAAGTCGGCGACGAAGGAAGGGATCTCGCACTTGATGATGGCCGAGTTGCCAAGGATGACGTGCTCGTTGTCGGCCTCGATCTGGTACGTCTGAGGCACCACTGGAGGAGGCGGCGAAGGAGTGAGATGCTTGGCGATGGTGGGGGTGGTGGAGGAAGTTGGGGAAAGTGGCGGTGGAGGAGATAGGAGCAGTGGTGGTGGAGGAGGTAGGGGAAAAGGCGGTGGAGGAGGCAGAGGAAAAAGTGGTGGAGGAAGTGGAGGCGAAGGTGGTAGGGGAAGTGGTGGTAAAAAAGATAGGGGAAGTAGAGGTGGAGAAGATTGGGGGAGTGGAGGTGGAGGGGATAGAGGAAGTGTCGGAAGATGTGGTGGAAGAGATGTGAAAAATGCCAAGGAAGAGAAGGTGGAAGACCAGGCAACGGCGCCGACGGAGAAACATGGGGAGGTTAGGCGAGAGTGATGAGCGAGCGAATGTGATGCCTGCATTTGTGATCAAAGGGAGGAAACGAGAGGAGGGAAGGCCGTGGTGGTGACGAGGGAGATCCGGGTGGTGAAGCACGTGAGAAACCTCTAACGAACCGCGAAAAATGTGTGAAAATGTCCCCGGTAATGAGGACTAATGGTGATGAGGGCTTCCGCGGAGGTGCACAGATGAGGCCGTTAAGAGGAAAAAGGGAAAAGGGGTTTGATGGTGATGAGAGCAGACGGCCGAGTGATGATGTAAGCGGTGATGATAGCGAGTAATAAGGGCGAGATGACGAGATGTGAAGCGGTCCCTCCAGCCTCCTTCTGCCGGGGGGGGGGGGGGGGTAAAGCGGAGGATGACGAGGGAATAACCAAGACGAGAAAAAAAATCGAATGGGCGGGAGATGGTGAGCGACCCGGGGCGAGAAGGACGCGGAAGGGATGCAGGACGCGGGCAGACGGGGGAGAAGCAATAAAAGGACGCGAAGGACGAATGGATTGCTTCGTGATCAAGGACGCAAAGGACGTAGGATTGGTTCGTGATCAAGAACGTACGGACTGGTTCGTGATCAAGGACGCGAAGGACGCACGGATGGGTTCGTGATCAGGGACGCGAACGATAGATATGTCTCCTGAGATTCAAGGCCAAAAAATCCCACCAACCAAATCAATTCAGCAAAGAGTGGATATAGAATAAAACGTAAACAAATTCATCTGCAGAGAGAGAAGAGAAGGATCGTTATCATGTCAGACCTTAACCTGAAATGCAACGGAACACCTCTCATTAAAGTTAAAACAAACAAACAAGCCAAGTAAATAAATCTAAATCCACAAAATAAATCAAATTCCCACCGCCCCCCTCTCCCCCTGCCCCCTTCCTCCCACCCACAACCCTTAGCACAACCGCCCCCCTAGGCCTACCCGTCAGCAGGCCTATCCCTCAATTACCATAGTTGGCGTTGGGGTAGTACACCTGGCCCTCGGAGTCCACCCACGCCTGGACCCTGACGAAGTCCGCGACGAAGGAGGGAATGACGCACTTGATGATGGCGGAATTGCCCCGAATCACGTTCTCGTTGTGCGCTTCCAGTTGGTACGACTGGTGGACGACTGGCAGTGCGAGGAGGGGGGAGGGGGTTAAAGGCCGGGAATTTAAGGGATTATTAGGGTAAGAGATTCGGTGATATGTTTTTTTTCTTCTGTTGTTGATTGGTATCTCATTCCATGCCCACCAGATAATGATAATGATAAAATAATAATAATAATAATAATAATAATAATAATAATAATAATAATAATAATAATAATAATAATAATAATAATAATAATAATAATAATAATAATAATAATAACAAAACAACAAAAATAATAACAATATTGATAATCGTGATGATGATGATGATGATAAATCTATAAAGAGAAGCGATTACCAAAAAAACACCTGAAATTTGAAAATCCATATTACTCGTCATCCTGAAAAGCAGAGTCGAAGCTCTTTAACCCGAAGGCCAAGCAGATGCGACAAAGGACGAAAGAAAAGCGGAAAAAGAGAAATGAAATTGAAAACGCCGAATCAAAGAAAGCCGGAAGAGAGACAGAGAAGGAGAAAAGAGGGAAAGCCGCGGGGGGGGGGGGGGGGAAGAAATCACAAAGGGAAGGAGGGAAAAGGAGAAAGGGGAACGGGGAAAGAAAGAAGTCGAAACATGGAGGATTGTGAGAGAGAAAAAAAAAGGAGAAAAAGGGTGGGGGGACGAAAAGAGGAGAAGGAGGAGAGGGTGGGGGGACTCGAGCAGTTACCGTAGTCGCTGCTGGGGTAGAAAACCTCCGCCTCCGAGTCCACCCACGCCTGCACGCTCACGAAGTCGGCCACATACGAAGGGATCTCGCACTTCATGATGGCCGAGTTGCCGCGGATCACATACTCGTTGTCGGCCTCCGTCTGGTACGTCTGGGGCACCACTGTCGGGCCATAGGGGGGGGGGTGATAGAGAGAAGGACGAGGGGGAGAGGCAAGAGAATGTAAAAGGGGGGGGGGGGAGGATAGGGAGAAGAACAAGGGGGAGAGGCAAGAGGAGGAAAAGGGAGAAAGGAAAGGGAAAGCCGAAGAGGGGAGGGACAAGGAGAAAGGAAAAATAAAGTGGAATAGGCAAGAGGAGGAAGAGGGGAAGGAAAAAGGAAAAGGGAAGTGGAAGAGGCAAGAGGCAAGAGGAGGAAAGAAGGGGAAAGAAAAAGAGAAGTAGAATAGGCAAGAGGAGGAAGAGGGGGAGGAAAGAAGGAGAAAGGAAAAGGCAAGTGGAGGGGGACGAGGAAGGGGAAGGGAGAGAAGAGAGAGAGATGGAAAAGGAGGAGAAATTGGATGATGAGGATGGAAGAGATAAACCGCAGGAAAGAGTTGGACGGAGAATTTAGAAATGGATAAAGGAGAAACAAGGAAGGGAAAAGAGAGGAGGGAAATTGGCGAAGGGAAGGAGAACAAACAACGGGAATAAAGAACTTTTGATTAAATAATCTCTCGCCACGCCTTAATTTCACACACGCGACATTAATAATAAAAAAAAAGTAATACGCGATTAATAAGAATACTCCTGGAAAAAAATAACATCTCGGAAACAACAATTAATCATTTCTGAAAGGAGAAAGGAGAGTCTATTAGCAGCCTGAAAAAATAACTAAAACCATAAAAACATTAAAAAATAAATAAATAAATAAAGTCTTCCATCGGGCGCGCAGTGGAAGAGGGGGAAGGGGGTAGGCGAGGAGGGGCAGCTCCCTCGGTGGGAGAAGCCCCATAGTCATCCCTCATTTACCGTAATTATCGGAAGGATAAATGACGCTGCCGTCGTCGGAAACCCAGGCCTGCACGCTCACGAAGTCGGCGACGAAGGAGGGAATGTTGCACTTAAGGATCGCCGAATTCCCGCGGATCACGTACTCCGTCAGCACTTCGGCCGAATACAGTTGGGGGACCACTGGGTTGGAGGGAGGAGGGGGGGTTAGTTTGAACGGCAGGAGGGAAGGGGTGGGGAGAGGGACGACGGAGAGGGGTAGGGAGAGAGGTAGGAAGGGAAAATGCGAGGATTGAGGAAGGGAGGGTAGGTAGGGAGGTAGGGAAAGTGAGTGGGTGGGTAAGAAGGGTAGAGGAGAGATGGAAGGGGGGGATGAGGGAGTGAGGGAAGGGAGGGACAGAGAGAGAGAGAGAGAGAGTGAGAGAGAGAGAAAGAGAGAGAGAGAGAGAGAGAGAGAGAGAGAGAGAGAGAGAGAGAGAGAGAGAGAGAGAGAGAGAGAGAGAGAGAGAGAAGCAGCAAATCGGACAAACCTCGACGAAAAGCAACCAAAACAAATTCAACAATAATAAAATCCAACAAGAATGCCTCTGAAAGAAACATATAACTGCTCCCTAAAAAAGAGAAAAAAAATTATTAGTCTCGACACCAACCAACCTGAAAGAAAATAGATGAGGACTGAAAAAAAATAACCATAATATGAATATAAACCTGAAAACCAAAACCATAACATCAATCACAACCGCAAAGCCACAACCCAGCCCGATCCCTTGTCACTCGTTTTCCCATTATTACCAAAATCATTTCCTCGAAAGTAGGTGTCGCCCTGATCCGTCACCCACGACTGCACGCTGACGAAATCGGCCACGAAAGACGGCACATTACACTTGAAGATAGCGGAGTTACCCTTAATGACGTATTCGTGATAAACGTCAGTCTGGTACTCCTGGTGGACCACTGTAGAAAACGGGAATTGGACGCCGGTTAAAGCAGAGAAAACGATCGCCGGGTTTTGTCATAAGATGGCGTTATATTACGAGAAGAGAGGAAAAAAAAGAAGGAGTTTTATTAATGTCAGGAAGCATACCCGTCGCATAGGCTGAAAGCGAAATTAAACTTAAGTGAGAAAGCACAGGGAAAACAATATTATTTCCTGAAATGGGTGAAAAGATGAATGCCGAGAACCCTGTAAAAAAAGGATAATTAGTCAGAATAACCTGTAAAAAAAAAGTAAACGAGTGACATCAACCATCTCTCTCAGTCCAGCATTTACCATAGTCATCTGAGGGATAAAAGGTCTCGCCCTTGTCCGTGAGCCAGGCCTGCACAGTCACGAAGTCGGCGACGAAGGAGGGAATGTTACACTTGAGGATGGCCGAGTTACCGCGGATCACGTACTCGAGGCTCACGTCCGTCAAGTAATCCTGCTGTACAACTGAAGGAGGAAGGGAGGGGGAGGGGGCGGTGAAACACTGGAGGTTCCGATCGGTTTTAGTTCAAGTGTGGGTGTGATCTGAGCGTGAGATGAAGGGTGAAAAACGAGGATGAGGAATGGGGGGGGGGGGGTGAGGGTGATATGAAGGGCGATGAGAGAGGATGAAAGACGCGGCGGGGTCAAGCTGTCAACACCCGAGAGGTCGCGAGGGATTTCACCCTTTTCCAGAAGCGAAGGCGAGTACTTTCCGTGTCAAAGAAAACGGGACAAACCGCTTCCGTTTGATCGGCTTAAAAGTTCGAATCAACTGAGACACGCAAACGACAAGTCAGGACTAAAACAACATCGAGGAAAGGAGAACATTTTCCCTATTACTCTGAACACCACGCCCCAAATGAAAGCCAAAATAATGGAGGCAGAATCCACCCGAACAAACCAACCATGTCCCGATTTCGTACGGTGAATAATCAAAGCCAATAAAAAAAGTTCCTGTGGAGATGAAGTGAAAGTTAGCAAATAAACTTCCCTTAAAAAATATCTACCGTCCTGCAGAAAGAGAAAGAGATAAAAAGGAAAATTATCAACCACATTTCATACCCCGCCCACCATTCCCTCTCCCCCTACCCCCCCTCGGCGAAGAGGTCTTAAAGAAGACGTTACCATATCTGTCAGAAGGATAGTAGTTATCGCCCTTGTCCGTGACCCAGGCCTGGACGCTGACGAAGTCGGCCACGAACGAGGGAATGTTACACTTGAGAATGGCAGAGTTCCCTCGGATCACGTTTTCCATGCTCACGTCGATCAGATACGCCTGGGGCACCACTGTTAAGGAAGCCCGGCGGTTACTTCAAGGGGAGAGAGAGAGAAAGAGAGAGAGAGAGAGAGAGAGAGAGAGACACAGACAGAGAGAGAGAGATAGACAGACAGAGAGTGAGAGAGAGAGAGAGAGAGAGAGAGAGAGAGAGAGAGAGAGAGAGAGACAGAGACAGAGACAGACAGACAGACAAACTGAGAGGGGGGGGGTTAAGAGCGCGCACACAGATTCCATCCACTAATCTATCCTGAGGGGATTAAAAGTAAAATCGGGGAATAAAAAATCTAATGACACCAACAATATCTAAAAGAGAAGATATAAAAAGATTAAACCCGAGACACAAGACTCCGCGAAAGGATCAAAGGCCCTGCAATAAACGGGAAACAATAACCGTTAATATCCTGAAAATTAGATATCACAGGATAATGGGCAGCCTCGAGGTTAATTATAATTAGGGCTCGGGCGACAGGTGATCACAACACGCTTTTACCATAATTCTCCGACGGATAATACGTCTCGCCCTTGTCTGTGAGCCACGCCTGCACGCTCACGAAGTCGGCGACGAAGGAGGGAATGTTACACTTGAGGATGGCCGAGTTGCCCCGAATCACGTACTCGGGAACCACGTCGGTTTGGTAATCCTGGTGGACCACTGGCAGAAGGAGCGGGGTTTAGTCGGCGGTAAAAGGGACCAGTTTCAATTAGAGTGTCGGGGCGGGTCGGGGAGGGTCAGGGAGGGTCGAAGTGAGTCAGGGAGGGTCGACGAGGGTCGGGGAGGGGAGGGGAAGGGGGGTGGGAAAGGTGGGTCGTGTAGAGGTTTGTCGAGTGAAGTTGCGGTTAATGTAATTTTCATTTCGAGAAAAAATGCGCAAAACGAAATATCAGATAAATTTCAATACCAATCATCACCTGAAATCCAAAGGAAAAAAGTCAGACAAAAAGGAAGACAATATCCTGAAAAAAAGAAGCTGAAACACCGAATAAAATTAGTCACCCCATTTCTCGCTTAATCTCATCCATTACCATAATTTTCCGATGGATAATACGTCTCGCCCTTGTCTGTGAGCCACGCCTGTACGCTCACGAAGTCGGCGACGAAGGAGGGAATGTTACACTTGAGGATGGCCGAGTTACCCCGAATCACGCTCTCGGGAACCACGTGCGTCTCGTACTCCTGGTGCACAACTGGAGGAATGGAGTCGTTAGCCGTCATTCATGCCCTAACGAGGACTGGCACCCGATCACGTGGGGCCCTGGCACTGGGGCGGTGCAAGGGCGCGGGAGGGGGGGGGGGGCTAATGGATGCGAATGGGAGGTGCGTGCGTGCGGGGGTGATGGTTCGAGTGAGAAGGTACTTTCGGGAAACCGTAAAGACGAATTGTACTTTTGATAGATATACCGGAAGAATCTTGTACGACTGAGTCCGTTCGAAAATTCGCATATTCTTAAGCCAGACAAAAAAAAAATAATAAGAATCAAAATAAAAGAAACATTAAAATCTACGTGAAATAAGATACCCTGAAAGAAAGGAAACCGGAGTTTAATTTTGTGTGATGGGCCTGAAAAAGGAAGAGAAAATCATCAGTCGAGCCGCGACCCAGCACCAGAGACGAGGCGAGCTGCGAGGTCACTGAAAGGAAGGAAATCCGGCGACGGAAAAAGAAACACAAACCCGGAGCACTTACGGAGCCACTGCTCTCCCCTTCCCCTCCCCCTCTCCCTTCCCCTCCTCCCCCTCCCTTTCCTCGGACTCGCTTTAGAACTTTAAGGAAGCTGCTATTTCGTTTCAATTCCGTGTTCTGTTTGTTACTCGTTCGAACCCCTAAGCTGCAATCGTAAATAAGAAGGAACGTCTGAAAATGCAAACGCAAAAGATTAGCTTTTCGTTGACGAAGGAAAAGTTTCAGCAATAAATTCCGCTGCCAAGAAAGGTAAAGAGCAGTAATGGTTCCCTCGGCAGCTTCCTCCACCCCCCACCCCCCTCCCTCCCTGCCGCCTTCCTCCCCTTCCCTTCCTTTACCCTTCCTTCCCCTTCCGCCCTACCCCTCCCCCCGCCCTTCCCAACCCACATTAGCATTCCCCGGCGCACGTGGCACCCAACGCTGTCACGCGCACGCCCAAGCATTACCATAATCGTCACTCGGAGTGAAAGTCTCCCCGGCATCCGTGGTCCAGCCCGTGACCTTGACAAAGTCGGCCACGAAGGACGGGATGTTGCACTTGAGGATCGCCGAGTTCCCGCGGATCACGTACTCCTCGCCCACCGACGTCTTGTAGAACTGCTTGACCACTAAAAGAATGGGCGGGGGAGGAGCAGCGCCGAAAGGGCGAGAGATTAATGGCGCTGACTGGGAAACGAAAGAAGATCGGGAGAGGAAAAAAGGAGGGAAATGGTGAGTGGAGGACTAGCTGGCTTGAGGGAAACGGACTGGGAGAGAGAGCGGGATAACCTGGAGGGCGTGGAAGGGAACGAGGAGGAACGAGACGTGAAGGAGCGAGATGACTTTGGCGGTTAAAAAAACGAAAAAAACGAGAGATCGGCCGTAAGATGCGAGTACAATTCTAATTAAAACAATAATAATAATTGTGTACATGTATACATCTCGTTAACAACGACCAAAGCAATAAAAAAAACCACCGCTAAATACGCCACGCACACATACGCACA
Source organism: Penaeus vannamei (assembly GCF_042767895.1). NCBI lineage: Eukaryota > Metazoa > Arthropoda > Malacostraca > Decapoda > Penaeidae > Penaeus > Penaeus vannamei. Next base: position 40,303,351 of record NC_091552.1, read on the forward strand.
TCCACTTACACACTCCGTTCACACCGCGGTCTCTCACGACCAAAACCCAGACCGCCACCGCTGCCGGAAGAACGACATACGCAAGTCATCTTCTCTTACGTTGAATGAACGATTTCACAACCCGATCCTAACCCGCTTTTATTTCTCTTTTTCTTTTAATTTCTTTTTAGTTTCGCTCGACACCGATTTACAGGCGTTGTCCGAATTCACGAAGCGACATGAATATTGCAGCCCGATTCGCGAGACTCTGTGGCTACGACGACGCTTTGTCTCCTTCTAATTAGCCAAATGAAGGCAAAAGGGGGGGGGGGCATATAAGGGGGCGAGGGGGTGACGGGAGGAGTATCAGGGGGCGAGGGGGAGACGGGGGGGGCTATAAGGGGGCAAGGGGAAAGGAGGAGGTAATTTGCATAATACATAATCATTACGGAAGGTAAATGAAGCTTAGGGGGCGCTCATATATATAAGCCAAAGGAATGTTTCCTTTTAATATATAACGCAAGACGCACGGGGAAACTATTCGCGGCGCAGTACGCATAAATAGAGTGAAAGTGGCGGCGCAGGTGATCTACAATGTTTAGCTCAGCGCATTTTGTTTAACCAAGAGAGTTCTAAAAATGGCGTTTGCAAAAGGAGAGTGAAATGGTTAATCACTGATGCAACTGAAAGAAAAAGGAGAGTCAAATACTGCCTGGAAAGTGAAAATCTTTTGAGTTCATCCATAGACCCAGAAGCGATAATGAACAATAATAATAATAATAATAATAATAATAATAATAATAATAATAATAATAATAATAATAATAATAATAATAATAATAATAATAATAATAACAATAATAATAATATTATTAATAATAATAATGATAATAAAAACAATAACAATAATAATAATAACAATAATAATAACGAACAACATCAACATCAAAGCTCTAGAGCCGAGCCCGCGAGCCGCCCTGGAAAAAGAAGGAAAAGGAAAACCGAGAAGGGGTTATAATTGGCAAACTTTCCCCTCTCGCGAGAGTGATTAACCCATTAGACGGGCCTTTAAACCACACGCTTTCCCCGCTCCAGAATTACCATAACTGTCAGAGGGGTAAAAGTTGTCGCCAGCGTCTGTGGTCCAGGAGGTGACGCTGACGAAGTCCCCGACGAAGGAAGGAATGTTGCACTTGAAGATGGCCGAGTTGCCGCGGATCACGTACTCGTCCGCCACGCCCACCTCAAAGTTCTGGCTCACCACTGAGGGGGGGAGGGGGAGGCTCGGGATTTCAGATAGGATTCGTGATGCAAAAGCTACCGTTGTGTTTTAATGCTATTTGTGTTCTATTTCTGTTTGTGTATGGAAGTGCCGGGTAAGAAAGAACTTCAAGCCAAGAATAAAGAATACTCTCTCTCCAGTCATAACAGCTGAAAGGGAAATTCAAATCAGAGACAGTGGGCGGGCAAGACGCACCTGCAAGAAATCAAGAGTCAAAACGAAGTCTTAAAACCCAGTCTAGACTTCACCCAGACACCTCACGCCCACACGTGCCCAACATTCCCCCCTACCCAACCAACCAACCCACGCCCACGCCAAATTTCCACCCACTCTCCGCCCATATCATTACCATCAGTGCTCGACGGGTAGTAGACATTGCTCTCGCTATCAACCCACGCCTGCACACTCACGAAGTCGGCCACGTATGAGGGAATGTTACACTTGAGAATGGCAGAGTTACCCCTGATGACGTACTCGTTGTTCACCTCGCTCTCGTACGCCTGAGGCACCACTAGTGAACAGAAGAGCGAATGAGGTGGGGAGAGGAGGAAGGGGGGTAGCAATGGGGATGGGAAAGAGAGGGGGGATAACAATGGTAAAACTGAAAAAAGTAAAAAGAAACTAAACAAAAATAATGAAAACATAATAAATGAATGAATGAATAAAGAAGGAAAGAATGATGTTATAATAATAAAAAATCCTTATTGCAAAGATTTCTCAAGTACGTTCATCCTATAAATAAATAAAACAAACAAATCATAAATGAATGAATCAACAAACGATATATACTGTTTAATGAAAAATAAAACCTTTAACTGGAATAGGTATTGCTAAGTGGAGGTGAATGGAAAAGGGAGGGGAGAGGGAGGGAGGAGGAGAGAAGGAGGGGGGAGAAGGAGGGGAGGAGGAGAGGCTGGGGGGGGGGGGGAGCGGCAGGCTACAGATAGTATTGAGAACATTCGCTCTGTGCGTTATTTCCATTGTGTGGGAGCAGGTATGATTAACAAGCCGACAATCAAACACTATTCAAAGGGAGTATTAATTACCAATTACAGATTACTCGATCAGAGAGAGAATGCAGTAAAAAAAACGTGATTATTCGCCTGAAAGGGAAGCTTTAGCATCAGTAAAAGGAAGAACAGTCGTGTTCTGCAATAAAACTGAGAATAAAAACATTAGTAAAACACACCACCCATGTTTTCCCTCCTACCGCCCCACGCCCACCCCGCTTATCATTACCATAAGACTCGGAGGGATAGATCGCTGTCCCGTCATTATCCACCCACGCCTGCACACTGACGAAGTCGGCGACGAAGGAGGGAATGTGGCACTTGAGAATGGCCGAGTTACCCCTGATGACGAATTCGTTGTTGACCTCCGTCTCGTAGTGCTGGGCCACCACTGGGTCAGGAAGGCGCCAGGGGATTATTAGTGGAAGTATGGAGAGTTTATTTATCATTGGAGATTTGATATGGGCCGAGGCAAGCTGATGATGGGGGGAGGGGAACGAGAGTTATGGAAAGGAAAGTGAGATATTTTGGCAAGCGCTGTACGTATACATACAACAACAAGGAAGCAAAGAGGGGGAAAAAAACACGCACTAAAACCCATCTCTGAATTTAAGACGCACCGTGACATGAAATAATCGAAAGAGATATCTCTTTGTTGACTTGAAACCGCGAGGGCATCGGACTTTCCCAGGCGCCGTGAGCACGCGGCCGAGACACGGCAGCCACGTGTCCACTCGCGTCAGACTCGATATATCGGATAATTCCGCGAGTGACGGACGGACGAGAGCGCCGACATGCAGCCCGATAATTGGTGCTCTGCTGCCGAGATGAAAACGTCAGTCGCCATATCTTCAATCAATATGAAAACTTTATATTCCTCTTATTTCGAGAAGTGCGCAAAATAGGATTTTGTCTACGCCCAAAATTCAAAACGACAGAAAATGGAATTTGCTTATTAAATTTGGAACAACGTCTAGATATGCGATTTTAAATATATCGTTCAATCTTTGCGCTTCCTTTGGGAGTCGAATTCACATTCTCTCTTTTTAGCTCTTCCGTCCACGTCCCGAAGAGTGAAACAGTGTCTTTTTGCGACGGAAATACATATTGCCTTTCCTTGCCCGCATTCTCTTCTCACACGAGCGAAAAATCTTATTATATGAGCTCGTTTGCCTTCATCGTCTTGAAACGCGGACTTGCCAAGGGTGAAGGAAGGGGGGTGGGGTGAAGGGAGGGGGAGGAGGGGTGAAGGGAGGGGTAGCTGGGGTGAAGGGAGGGGGAGCTGGGGTGAAGGGAGGGGGAGCTGGGGTGAAGGGAGGGGGAGCTGGTGTGAAGGGAGGGGGAGGAGGGGTGAAGGGAGGGGGAGGAGGGGTGAAGGGAGGGGGAGCTGGGGTGGGGGGGGTGGAGGGCTGGGGAAGGGGGTTACAACGATGGAAGGGGAGGTTTGCAGGTGGAAGAGCGGTGTGAACATGATGCTGTTCACGACAGGCTTTTTACACGCGGTTGGTGTGGGTTTATATTGTGGAGGAGAAATGACGGTGGTGGTGATGATGATGATGATGATGATGATGATGATGATGATGATGATGATGATGATGATGATGAGGAGGAGGAGGAGGAGGAGGAGGAGGAGGAGGAGGATAATGGTAGTAGTAATAAATACGAAAACGATGACGATAACGATTAGTTCACAAAATAAAAATAAAAAGTTTTCGCTTTAAAAAAAAGAATAACCCCAAATCTAATATTGCTTGAATAAAAAAATACATTATGGCTCGAGCACTCCCTGCAATCAAAACAGAAAAATTCGTTTAATTAACAAAGAACCCTGGAAAATGAAAAAAACGGATATCAATAAGAATCCCCTGATATGCCCACACATCCTGGAAAAAAAAATCTAGTGACGTCAGCAATCTCCTTGGGTAATTTTACCGTAATTCTCAGAAGGGAAAAAGGTCTCGCCCTTGTCCGTGACCCAAGCAGTGACGGAGACGAAGTCGGCGACGAACGACGGAATCGAACACTTCAGGATGGCAGAGTTGCCGCGAATCACATATTCCTTGTTCACATCCGAGTCATATGGCTGGTGGACCACTATAAGGGAGGGGGGGTGTATAATGGTTATCAATGCTGTTATCATAAGATTGTGGTGTTAAATGCAGAGAAAATGGCATTAGATACGATGTGTTTAGCGGTATTTCGCCTCGTTCTGAAAATAATTATTCGTAGGTCTATCTTGGTGGTTAATGTAATAAGGTTGTTGGTCAAAGGAGGGGTTTGCATGCCGCTATGATAAGAGAGATTAAGAAATTAAATCATGAAAACTACAGCGGTCAGAATATGAAAACATAGGTCTTTATTCTCCTGCACATGTTCGATTCCCATCTCTTTATTCCCTTTCTCTTTGGCTCCGATGATTTTTTTTCGTTATCTTTCTCTCGCCTTCTCTTCATTTTATATATCATCACCTTTTTTCATTGTTCTAATCCTCTTCCTCTCGCTCTGCCTTCCCTTCATCTCCCTCTCCCTTCCTATTGCCTTCTCTCTCTTCCTCCCCTTCGCCCTCTCCCTCTTCTCATTTCTCCTTATCACCCTCTCCCTCTCCCCCTCTTCCTATCTTCTATTCTCCTCTCTATTCACTTTCCATCTCTCTATTATCCTCTTCTTATCCTTCTCCCTCTTCTTGTCCTACACTTCCTTTCACCTTCAACCCATTTCCATCTCCATATTACCCTCTCCTTCTCTTCTTTTTTCCTTCTCTTCTGCTACATTTCCTCCCCTATTTACCCCCACCCCTGCCTCCCTCCATACCCACTCCTAACCCCATCCCATATTCCCAGGAGCCGCCTCCCCCCCCCGGTGGCGAGGACGGAGGGGGGGGGTAGGGTGCCACGACATTTCCCCGAGGGCGCCGCCATGTCACACACACTCTCACCTATCACATCA